>NC_139928.1:11188446-11423446 GCF_963514095.1 Eutrigla gurnardus | reverse complement strand
GACACTTCCAATAGTTATCGGGTTATATGGAGCCTAAAATGGGCGTGAACTTTCTTTTGAGCTACCTGTCCAACCAGCTGAGCCAATCCCCCACGATGCACTTCTCCCGTCTTCTTTTCTAAAGGCCATTACTGCCTGTCACTATTACACAGAGGGCTCGTGAAATCTGCTCACTGCTTTTCAATTTTTTTTATACAAATTACCATGGCACCAAGATGTCTTTCATCTTCCCATCTCTTTGCCCTTTGTGTTCTCCGAATGCCACTCTCCAAATATCTCATCATGGCTTTTCTGCATCCCCCATCTCATTCATTCTTTAAATACCTTCATCCTTCTCTAAAACCTGGCAGTAGCTTCTCCTGCTTTCCCCAATGCCTCGACATGTGATTAACTGTGATACACTACACATGGTACTCATTGGTTCTCTTCTAAGAATATTTCAACACGTAATCGTTTCCAGTCCCGATAACAGCGTTTAGATGGTGGAGATGCATCTAATCTGTGTTTGCATGTATGAAAACAGTTGTTGCCACACAGGAGAATGTGTCTGTGTTCATGTGAAATCTCTATCAGACAGCCCTGTATCAGTTTGTTTCTCTCCCCGTCTCGGTGCCCAGGAGAACAGTTGGTGGGGCTGCTACCCCGACTACCCGCCGACATGCAAAACACCAACAAGCACCGATCAGAAAATCTCAATTTGTTGTTATTATTTGATATATACAACACAGGACATTGCTTACTGTTCTGAGAGAGATTTCAAATCGCCTCAGCGTACATAAATGTAAATTATCTAATCCCCGAAGTAATCACACCACCATAATTTGATGCAGCGTTTTTATGATAAAACTTTTTACGATCTTCCTCGCGGACAAAAGCGTATCGTAAACTTTTTTGGGGGAAAAATAGATTTACATTTTCTCTCCCTCCCGCACTAATCTCAGTGGCTTCTCCCTCCGTCATTTGTCATCCCAGTCATTTTCTCTGCTCTTTTTTTGAAGTGCTACGACATAAATTGCGGCCACAAAAATTCTAAAGCTCCACCCAAAATCTGTATCTTTTGTCCCCATCTGTCTCTCTCACTCTTTCACCGTGGTGAAGTCTCCTCTGTTGTAATTGCCAGACCGCGTGATGGAGTGCTTCTGTCAGTGTTTGCCCGGTAGCTCATACATAGGTACACGCACACACACTAACCCACAAACAGTCCCGGTCACATTACGCCTGTATGCTCACAGAATGTGCAAATGTTGGCACCTGCAGACACACACACACACACACACACACACACACTCTATATGGCCGTCTTTGTTCTTTCTTTTTAATTTTCCACTTCTAAATGGCACGTGGAAGGAGAATGTATTCAATGAGGATTCAGAGTAGTTCAAAAGTATTTTCCCAAAACGCATTATATATTTTAGGTTTTTGAATTTGCTTCCATCCTTGTAAGAATCCTGTGGTTTCTAATAAATTCAGCACAATATGGAACCGTTTTATTTTTGCACTAAAGTACATCATCAGGTCAATTACTGAGCTGCATCTTGTTCTCAAGCTTTTTGTTGAAGCATCAAAGAATCAAACCTGGAAGACGTCAAACGTGAACATTGTCAAAAGCATGAAGTCTTTCATCAGTCAGGAGTCAACTCTTCTTCTCAACTTTCCACCAGTGCATTCATTTACATTAATCTACTGTAATAAATGTTTCTCTGAACACCCACATTGATAGAAAACCACATTTACGTTTCTATCTAATCTAATCTTTACCTCCATCTTGCCAACATCCCATAGCTCTGCCTGATAGATTCCTCCCCTCTGCTCTCCAGTTATCTCCTCTTTTTAGAATTTCTTTTTTTCCTTCACTTATCTCTTTGAGGAAACAGGATTGACAGCATCTATTTATCTCACCTCTCCATGTTGTCATTTGTACCTTCCATTCATCTATCCTGCTCTCCCTTTATTATTCCATTCCTTTCAACTTCCATCGTTCCATCCATACTTCTTGCTCCCGTCTTCTCTCTATCCCCCCCTCCCTCCTCCCTCCATCAATCCTTTCATCGCCTCATCTAGCTCCATCTCTCCACGGACAATCTGCCAGTGCTGTGCCCTCCCAGAGTGATCCCGTTAGAGGCCTAATGCTGTAAAAAATGACAGTGAACCGCCACTTTTACTGCCATCACCACCACTTTGGGGCTGCCCGCCGCCTCCAGCTCTGTTGCCTGGCAACTCCCCAGACAGCCTCCCTCCAAACGGCACTGCCTGCTCTGCTGCGATAGAGACCCAAGCCTAATAAGCATTATATCTCATTTTGTCTTATCATTTTGTTGTTAGGGACACAAGTTTGCTCGGAGCTGCGACTATGCAAAGAGCGCTGATGCAGAATGTGCCTCTCATATTGAATGAACATAATGATTTGCAACAAGTGTGACTTCTTACAGCGCTGTTGTTGGAATAACAGATTGCTCAACCAAAAAACATAAATCTACAGGAATGCCGAAGATGTGGATGATGCAGTGAAGGTGTTCAGTAGGAAAAGCTACGGTGTTTAATTTTTTGGATGCTAATGTGAACATACAATTAACATGTCATACTGTAATGTGTGTGTGTGTGTGTGTGTGTGTGTGTGAGGGGGGGGGGGATTCCACCTGCTATAGTGTCATCAACAGCGCAGCGTGATGTGTAACTGCATTCATAAGTGGAAGCACCGAGGAACACCGTGTGAAAGCTGCATTTCCAAGGCAACGACGTGGAAATGAAAGCTAGAGAACTGTATGATATAACACTTCAAGGATATCCAGAAATCATACAATATGGGTCCATTTCTGTTCAACTTTGTTGGGTGAATCTCTGACGCTTTTTTTTTAAGTACCAACTTCCCATTTTAAGTGATAATCCTATGGAGAACCGCTAATTTAAATCCATTAAGGTCATAGTGGAAAGCCTGAATAGCTGCAATTTCCATTAATGGGAGCTGAATGGAGCATATGGGGGTCAAAGTGACTAGGGGGAAGTGGATTTTGCAACCCCTGGAGGGATGTGTGTGTGTGAGAGAGTGTGTGTGTAGGTGTGTGTTTATTAATGTTGAGGGCATTCACATGAGACACATTAAACAAAGTGCACACACTCGCTCTATCATGCGTGAGGACCACGCTTCCCGTTCTCTTTCACTCCCCGTCTTAAAGGACTTTGCTTATGAACTCAATTTCTGCAAATCAAAGACAATCATTTGGATTCACGCACGCACATACACACAAGCACCATCTGCTGAGCTATTAGACATGTCTTACTGTAAATAAGCCTGAAGTCCCCCCCACACACACACACACACACACACACACACATAGTGAGCAGCATGGCAGCATGCCCAGCCTCGCCCCAGGTGCCTCAGCGTTGATCTATTGGTGTGGCCTCGGATGAATTCATGCAGGGCCGGCTAATGCTCTTATTAAAGGCTTTTTAAAGCTGTTCCTAACCGAGAGAGTGAGAAGGAGAGAGGAGAGGTGACGTGTTTTAGCGTATTAATATCCACCTCAGGTGCTAATTTGCCCTGTAAGTCATACGTGTCACCTGCTGCCGTGGAAGACAAGTGGAAAATGAAAAAGAAAAGCTCAAGAAGAAGGGGGGGGGGGGACTGGTGCAGGATGGATAGTGTGACAGAGACGGAGTGGGAAACAAGAATGAAAGGAGGAGGTGTAAATCACATTAATGAATAAGCTTCATTAGTCGTGCCCATTAGCGTCCTAAGCACAGATTAATTTAACTTCAGCCGACTTCGCAGAAGCCTATTGGCCATGATGGGATACAGTTTGATTACACACCTAGATGTTTGATCACTGACACCAGTCGTTGCAAGTAGCAGTGGACAGGCCGCATACCATTTCTTTCCTAAATGGAAATTAAAACTGGAAGGAGAAACTGTCGTGGAAACATTTTCCTACTGAGGACTCTCTTCCTTTTCAGCTGTTTACTGTCTTTTTCTGTTGGTTCTCCTATTTCGCTGTTGATTTGCACTTTTTGCTCACCTTTCTAATTTGTTTTTCCAAAAAAGTTGAAAGACTTTTTGTACATAATCCCTGTCTGTGTGTTTGTGTCGTCAACAGGCGGACCCCCAAGGCCGAGACATAGCCATCCGTCCCTTCTTGGAGCACTGTGAGAACACCCACATGACCATTTGGCTGGGCATTGTTTATGCCTACAAGGGACTGCTTATGGTGAGAGGAAACGGTCAACATCTCATCATCTACTCACACTCCAGATACAAACACACGCAAATTAAATGAACAAATGCATCTGCTGACTCTTAACAGCCTCATAAATATGCATTTATGAGGCTTGATGCCTTTTATATAACCCTATTTCTGAAATGTGTGTCAATATACAACCTTGATTGTCTACTTTCAAGACAGTGAAATTAAATATGCATTTTCCAAGTTCAAGACAAAGCAGTAAATCATCTTCAGAAGAAAGCAGACGTTGCTCCGTAAAAAGGGACGGACAGGAAATTAACTGTAACTGTAAATACAGTGATATATTGCATTGGATGAGTATAAATCAATTCTCTTTGATATACTGTTTGTCCCTATCAAATAAACATAAAAATAATTAAAATTATATTTCACCCATTTGCATTAAGCTTTGTATCGTTAGAAACCAGGTAGTATTTTTGAATGGTCGTGCGTCATTTCCTCATTTTCCCCAGAGACGGGAGATCTCCGTGTTTCTATGTGAAGGCACCAAATTAGAAATGTTTTTTACATTGCGACTACATATATGACCCACTTTCAATACAGATTCCACTGGTGAAGTATTCCTTTAACTAATAAAAAAAATACTACCGAATAATGGTTGAAAGATGGAAGGAGTGAACAAATGTTAACAGGTAACAAGTAGGAGGAGCTCTGATGTCAAATAATAAGATGGCAGCAAAGAAGGAGAGCGGTAGGAAACAGTTTTTTGCCAAGTGATTGACAGGAGTCCACATCTGTATGAGGCACAGTGAGCGACAGCTCAGCAAAAAGGAGCATCAAGTCACACACACACACACACACACACACACACACACACACACCTGAGATCCACTAATCCTTGATGACTTCTCCTGTAAGTCTGCTGCTTGTCATTCCACTAACTCTCATTTAGACTTTCTGATAAGCAGGCCGGCCACTTAACACAGCACACAGTGAATTATTCAGCAGGCTGCTGCTGCTGCTCCACCACCAAACAAACTCTCTAAATAACAAGCATGAAACCTACGGCTGCTTTAGAAAGATGACTCTAGATCATTTTTCTCCTCACTGTCACATCATGAAATCTATTTTTGTTTGATTATATAAGTGTTTTTTGTTGCTTTTAAGGTTTTTCAAGGTATAAAATGTTTTTCTTTACACAATTTGCACGTTTTCAACATGCAACCAAAAACATAAAGAATTAAAACTGCGAGCAGTGATAACGGGCCCTCGCATGGCACGTAACTCGGTTAGTGCTACGGCCGCCTGACGTGTCGGACCGCCTGGCCTGGCCACCGCCACGGGGCGGGTCGTCCCCGGCCACCGCCACGTTGCCAGTCGTCCCCGGTCGTCCCCGGCCACCGCCACGGCGCGGGTCGTCCCCGGCCACTGCCACGGCTGGCGCCTGTTGTCCCCGGCCACCGCCACGGCGCGCGTCGTCCCCTGCCCCCGCCATGGCGCGCGTCGTCCCCGTCCATTGCCACGCAGCCGGTCGTCCCTTGCCTGAATCGTCGCGTCGATCACCGTATCAGACGATTGAAGTTGTCCTGCTAGACTGGGGTGCAAAGTTCCACGACACTGTGATCGTATACGAGTGTAAAAACGTGACATTTTATGTCGCCACTAGGTGGCGCTCTGATTGTGAGTCAATATTGCAGTGCAGACGTGTTCAGGGTGGGACTCTCATCAAATGTGAGAAGTTTGAACATGATCGGACAATGTACATTGAAGTTATAACAGTTTAGAGTATTGTGGCGAAGCATGAAATTCGTCCATGTTCAGGGCGCTGTAATTGCGCTCCCATACGACTTATGTAAGACCTTCTGATCATTTTTAATCATCGAGGCCTCTAGAACAGGCTCACAAAGTTTGGTAGGAATCGGATCAACGGTTTAGGAGGAGTTCGTTAAAATACAAAGCTTACAATTGAAAAATGGCTGATTTACTGTAGCGTCCCCGAGTGGTCAATTTTAATAAAACTTTCAGGATATGTTCCAGGGACATATGTCAACATGTCCTGCAAGTTTCATGATGATTGGGTTAAATATTGTGGAGTTATGTGTATTGATTTCTAGAGCCCCGCCCCTCTGACATTCATTGGCTAATAACTTCTGAACGCAACGACATTTTACAAAGCTTTTGATCGGACTTGACCAACTTGGTCTAATGATGACGCACAGCAATTTTGGTGAGAATCGGATCTATGGTTTAGGAGGAATTAGCAAAAACTTGTTTTTCACAAAATTCAAAATGGCGGAAAATTTCGGTAGGCGGACTTTGGTGCCATAATGTAATTTTTTGTAGAGCACACGGATCTGCATATGTGTGCAAAATTTCAAGTCAATTGGAGTTACGGTGTGAGCTGGCCATCCTTCTTTGCGTTAGGTGGCGCTAGCGAGCCACTTTTCTGTGGCCAACTATGAAACCTTTAAAATATCAAAATTTTCGCCGTTTTCTATTAGCACACCAAATTTGGTAAGCTAATTATTTTGCTAAGGCCCCCAAAAAGGCCTCTAGAAAATAAAATAATAATAATAATAATAATAATAATAAAAAACCGTTCAGTTTCAATAGGGCTTCGCAGCCCGACGTTGTCGGCGCTCGGGCCCTAATTAATAAGGTTGGGGAAAAAGGTGATGTTAACCAGCAGGAGCAAAATGAAATAAAACTGAATGGTTTCAAACAGTGAGGACCAAACTGTTAACTGTGTGCTCATCGGCCCAGAGAAACAAGTTCCGACTTTCTATCGAATATTGCTTTAAGTTTCCTCTCTTTCCCCCCGACAGTTGTTTGGCTGTTTCTTGGCATGGGAGACCAGGAACGTGAGCATCCCTGCTCTCAACGACAGCAAATACATCGGGATGAGTGTTTACAACGTGGGCATCATGTGCATCATCGGCGCCGCCGTCTCGTTCCTGACGAGGGACCAGCCCAATGTCCAGTTCTGTATTGTGGCACTAGTGATCATCTTTTGCAGCACCATCACGCTCTGTCTGGTCTTCGTTCCCAAGGTCAGTTCTGTGTGTGTGTGTGTGTGTGTGTGTGTGTGTGTGTGTGTGTGTGTGTGTGTGTGTGTGTACAAACACAGTTGGCTCAAGCGAGTGATTAATTATCACCAGATTCAGACACCACACTCCACTGAGTCCTGGATCCTCAAAATGCAGCGTTAACAGTTTTTTGTAGCTTTTTTTTTTTTTTTGCCGATGCAATTTTAGAGCAGAGTTGAGCCGTGACTAATACCTGTAACCCCTCTTCCAGTTCATCTCCATGAGAACCAACCCGGACGCAGCCACCCAGAACCGGAGGTTAAAGTTCACCCAGAACCAGAAGAAGGAGGACTCCAAGACCTCCACGTCGGTCACCAGCGTCAACCAGGCCAACACCTCGCGACTGGACGGGCTTCAGACCGACAACCACCGCCTCCGCATGAGGATAACAGAGGTCTGAGTTGACGCATTCAGGGCAGGGTTTTTAATGCACTAGAGGGATAAGGAGATGCTTTTAAACGTACGTGAAGAAACAGTAATTGAGCACAAGTTCTACAAGAGGAGGAAGAAAAAGCAGTCATTTGGCTCCACTGAACTTGAAAAGCTAAAAGGAAAACGAGCTCTCCTATAGCCCGTTTCATGTCGTTAATTATTAATAGAATGATTGTTAGTTGTAAAAAGCAACGAGAAGGCCACACTGTTCCTTCTCTCCGATTCATTTCTTAGAAATGTTCACTTATTCAGATATTGAGTGACATTTGAAAAAAAAAAAAATCCCCTGACAATCACCTCAGCTGTGAAAGGTGAATTACTGCCGTTGTCATCACTGCTTTTGTTGATAATTGTGGCAAACGAGGAGCTACTCAGAAGTGAAGTTTTCTTTTGTCTTCGGCAGACAGCCGTCTCTTCCTTTCTTCTGTTCCAAAATGAAAAGTAGTTGCAGAATCATGTAGCCTACTTGAGTTAGTTCGTCTGTGAATTATTTATGCAAACAGTTACTGGATCATAATGTTCTTTCTCTATCATGTGTTTTATCCACACACACACACACACACACACACACACACACACACACACTACAATATGAACTAACTTCTTTGTTTTTCTGTTTGAAAAAGCTGGATAAAGAGCTGGAAGAAGTGACCATGCAGCTTCAGGACACGCCGGAGAAAACTCCCTACATCAAACAGAATCATTACCCCGACGCCAACAACATCCTCAGCATACGCAACTTCACAGATGGCAAAGGTGAGAAACCGGCTGTGTGTTTCCATGTAGCTCCTCGTCATCCAACCTACAACAGAAGAGTGAAGGATTACACACACAATGACAAAAGAGAGGCTCTTCAGACTCTTTAGTTCATGTGCAAAAGGTGACAAAATCACTTAGCTTGGATCAGTTGGTGGATTCAAAAGTCTTGACCCAGGCTATTACCTGGAAAAAGTATATAGACACTATGACACACTGTCATATCAGGAGAAACAGTGTTTGTGTTTGGTGGGCGTGAGGTAACTTCATGTCACAAAAAGGTTGGTGCTTTCAGCCGATACAATCCAATGTAAAATCCACGATGGCATATCATTTCTTCCTCACTGACTGCTCAGCTGGATTGTGCTCAATGCTGCCACTCGTGGCTAAACACTGCATTGCAGTATGCACACACCAAGACTGAGCAGCTCAGTATGAAGCAATTTGGTCTCATCTCATTCAGTGTGATTCAGTCTGATGCAATTTAATCTAATGTAAAGTGTACAGCTGGGATTGTGCATATTCTTCTGTTTCAATAAAGAGAGCCTGCATGCGGTTATGTTTTGCATATTCAGTGGCTTCAGTCCAGTATTTTTATGCTGCTTTCAGAGCAGCAGCTTGGAGGAATATTGTTTTTTTTTTAGCTGCAGGTGAAGAATGAATGAGTACCCTGTCTCGTCAAGTCTGTGACGTCTCTCCGGATGAGTCATGGGATTAGCTACACTACCTGCCGCCGCTGACACATACTTAGACATACTGGAGTCACACTGATCAACTCTGCTGCCTTTTATCACTAAGCCCAAAGTGGGACCAACATACATGGTTTTACACATAAATATTTGGTGTGCGGGCTGTTTTTGCTGCTGCGTGTAGAGAGAAGATTGAACCTGAACCATCATTGGGTGAGACTGTCATGTGCTGAAGTATAAAAATACGTGCCATATCCATCTTTTCCAGCAGAGAGAGCCTGTATCCTTTACGTCTGCCAGATACTGGCTGTTTGAATCGATGCAGCTGCATCGTAGGCATCGTGAAGTCTTCAAAATGAATGAGTGAGTCGTTGCACCCAGGCAGCATTGCTTTGCGCTAGGCACCAGGGTGATGGCGATGTGACGTGCAGACGCCAGTTTCAGCATGTGTGATGCACGAAGGCACTCTCAGGGGTGTCTAATGGATCCGTGAGTTTGGGAAGGGAAAAGGGTGAAACAGCTGTGCTCATTCTGTGGATTGGGAGCAGAGCTAGTGGAATTGTTTGAGGAGTTCCTCGTCTGTGAAAGTTCATCGTCACGCTATGAACTGAGTTAGTCGGTACGTCCACAAAGCAATGTGTCTAATGCTTCTTCTTTGTGTTTTAGTTTGTTCTCTGTTTCCTTCTGTTTCCCTTTCTTCCCCGCCTCTCATCTTTTGCGTGTGCACACACATAAATGCAACAACAGACACACACCTTCCTGTTTAAGCCTTGTGAGGTACGCTCACCAGGACAGATCTGAAATAGGACATATGTCTGTGTTGTTGCACAATCGGTTGATGGAGGGGCTTGTTGTCTATTTCTGGAACACAGAGAGCTAGAAGTCAGCGCCAAGATTATTTTGATTAGTAGATAATTAGTAAATGAGCTACCATCTGTGAGGTTTCTTGTTGTTTTATATTTATCTTTTAAAGAATCAGCAATTTGAATACTGCATCAAATTTAGTGAGTCATGGGATTTTTCATGTTTTTTTTAAACCATTTATCAGGAAAAAAGCTATACAGATTTTGGACTTCCATTAATAATAAAAAAAAGACAAAATATGTCATGTTACATGAAAATAATTAGCCGGTATAATTTAAGCAAACACATTCTCCCATTTTCCATTAGTTGAGTGTAATCTCTGGAAAGCACTGGCAGTAGCTGGCGGCTGATACCGGGCTGTGTTTAATGAACTCAAATACAAGTCGTTTTATAAATAAATCTACTTCAGCCTGTCCTGGTTAGGTTGTTGTTGAGAACAGAGGGAAAATACACTTTTTGGTATACATAATCATTTACAGAGATATTTTTTACAGAAAAAAATAATGTGTAAGTTCAAGGCAGAGATACGTCTCCTTCTTCACAGTACATAGGAAATGGGTCATTTTTAAATCGGGGAAAAATGAGAGAAATACAGAGAGCTCATTTTAGGAAGTGCACTTCCTTCCAATATAAACTTCCAATATAATACTTCACTTCACTTTAGGATAAGACAGACATCAACTGTTTTATTTCCCTCAGACGGGAAAACATGCTGATGCTGGTAGATATATGATCCGTTTGATGAGTGAATATTGTTGAATAATCCAGTTTGCACTTGGGGCATAGGGATCAGATAGCAAACAAAAGTGGGCTCTCTTATTCATGGCGTAGGTATATTCCTGCTCCTGTCATCCAGTAATGTTTTAAAACCGAGACACGGGAGTAAAATCTAGTCGAGCCTTATACTAGCTCTCTCCAAGCAAGAATCTCACATTTAACGATAGACTGACCTTGCTATTACTTTTTTTATTGCTCGAGAAATTCATCAGAATGCGGGTTATGAAAGTGTCCTCGCTAATGATCCCGTGAGAAGAGAAAGAGGACGAGTTCGGACAGAGAACAGCACTTTAGCCGCTGCTCACAATCGTCAACCTGACACACATTCTGTAATAAAATCACCGGTCATTAATCCTCCGTTTAACATCGCCAGCATATAACCGTTGCCCAGCTTCAATCTACTCATCATCACCATCATCATCATCATCATCATCACTGTCTCCTAACCACAGTCATTATTTTTCATAGGCAAGGCAAGGTCTAAATGTATTGAGGTGCGTGAATGAGTGGCTGTTGTAGAGTAGAACGGTGTGTCAACAGTGATTACCCTCAACACTCCACCCTCTCTCTCTCTCTCTCTCTCTCTCTCTCTCTCTCTCTCTCTCTCCCTCTCTTCATGATCACCATTGGATGACAGTTTAGATGAAGCAGCTGCTTAGTGCTGATGTCTATTGACATTTTAAAAAAGAAAACCTCACAATCTAATGCTTTCTTTGCGGCGCGAACACGTATACTGAATCCATAACGAAGTGTATAAATATCTGTGTTTGTGCTTTTAACACAGCAGTGAGAACTACAAGGTTAGGCTTTCTTTTTTTTTTTTTTTTTTCTAAATGCAAAGAGGACTAGTCGGCTCGAATGCTGTCGTCAGTGAATCAGGTCAGCAGGTGCTGGAAATCTGGGACATCTGGAGAGAAAAGTCTGTGTGTGTGTGTGTGTGTGTGTGTGTGTGTGTGTGTGTGTGTGTGTGTGTGTGTGTGTGTGTGTGTGTGTGTGTGTGTGTGTGTGTGTGTGTGTGTGTGTGTGTTGGGGGGGTGGGGGTCCAGGTACACTTTTTAAAAACTGACCATGTTGTTTCCTTCAGCTATTGTAGCGGAGAATGCAGAAATCATGTTGGGAAGCCTTTTCCTTTTCCATCCCCTCCATCTTCCTCGTTTTTTTTTCTTTCTTATTTACTTGCTTTCTTTCTCTTTGCTTTCATTTCTACATTTTTAATTCGTCCCCTCACGGGTGTCAGTTTTATTTTTCTTTTAGCTGTGCTTTAGATATCACCCTGCATATGTGATGTGATAGATTATGCAATCTGTTTCCTGTTTGGAAAAGTGAGACCGACTAGTTTAAGTCGGTGGACAGGCAGGTCACTATTATGACGAACACGAAAAGATTTTTCACATTTTGGCAGCTTTGTCTTTTGCAACTCCTGTAGATCTGAGGAGTGCCTATATGATTTACGGTCTTGACTACACATTGTGCCGTGTTATGGTCAGTAAAAAGTGATCTTGTTTTTTTTGCAGATGGCGAGAAGTCGATACTGAAGAATCACCTGGAGCAGAAGCCTCAGGCACAGTGGGGCTCCATGGACCCTTCCAGAATAAACAGGGGACCCCTGGAGGATATCAACTCGCCTGAACAGTGAGCTCTCCTAATTCTTCTCCCTTCCTCTCCGCTCTGTCTTGTCAACTTCTTTCATCAGAGTACACGTCACATGTATCGCAACCACCAGCAGTGCTCTGGCGGTTGCTCTGGCAACAGAGCCCTGTGAAAGCATGGACCGTTCCTGTACTTTTCTCTCCCACGCACATGAACATACACATAACCAGAAAGAGTGTGTGTTCTCCCAGCATGCTGGAGAGCATCTATACACACAGTCAAACAAGTACAAACATGTGTGCATGTGTAGACATGCTGCTAATTGATTCGTTGTCCCAACTTGTAAAAGACGATGGTCGCAGACACAACAAATGCTGATCTAAATTCTGTGACTATTCATAAGGAAGCAAAGCTGAGGGATGTTGACTTCATCAAGGGGGGTTGGGGGATGGGGGGACACATCATGCATCATTGAGAGCTCTCCATCCCACAGTTGTTTAACTAGACCCAGGAGAAGAATACACAACATATAAGGATAGATGGACGGAGAAGGGAGAGACAGCAGACGAGGAGGGATTAAATATTGACGAGTGGGCAGTAACAGATAGAATTTGGATTGAAAGAAGGATGTTTAGATCGGGAAGGGAGACAGAGATCAGGAGGAGGAGAGAAAGAAAGAGGTAGAGACTCACAGAGGCTTATGTAACCAGTGATTTACAGCTCGCATTGGAAGCAGCTCTGAAAATAGACAGGGAGGAGAACAGAAGTAAAGGAACACTCGGAGCTATTCCCATGCCGCATAAATGTTTGATCACATGGAGGCAAGAGAGACGAAGAGGCAGCGAGAGAGAGGAAGAGAAGAGAAAGGAGAGGCAAATATAAAGAAGTGTGATGAGAGTAGAGGTAGAGGAGGACGAAGGGCAACACTTTGTGACATGACGAATGCTAACGAAAGTCTTTAAATGTCTGCGTCATATATGATACGTGAAAAATGAAAACATTTCCTTCATGAGCAAGGAAGATTGTGTTTCCATCACAAATATAATATGGTCAGGACTGACTCGGCCTGAGGTGGATTAATATTTCAAAGTTCAACTAATTAAGACATTTTTCTAGGTCTATAATGAATGAGTTTGGATTTCATTCCCCCCCTTCATTTTTTTTTTACATAACTCACATCCGGTTACGTAATTTTCTTGCAAACGGCTGGCAGTGGCGCTAGCACTAGCGAGGTAGGGTGCGATCTGTCACAGCAGGCTGATGCATGAAATGTTCTTTTTGTCAGATGATCCCAGAAGCTGAGAGGAACGGTGGATTAGGGGTTTAGTAAAGGGAAGTGGAGAAGGGAATGAGGGTGCTCAAAGAATACAGGGAAAATAATTAGGAGAATTGCTGAGGGCTTTTATGAACTATACTTTTCTTGTCTGTTGTGATTCATCTTTTGTACGTTTCTGTCCATTTGTATCACTGGAGCTGGCTGTTATAACATCAACACTCCATTGAAACAGTGCTGAACAAAAATTGTGAAAATTGGGCAGGTCCACTTCTGGTCTGTGGTATAAACCAAACCATCGTCTCTTGTGTGCTGTTGTGCATATATCAATACTTGGCAATACATAAAATATACTGGTGTTTAATATTGATGAATATTGATTTTTTCAGAGGACCCACTTTTTAAATTGTCATGAGAAGAGCACATTTGTGTATAAATGAACAATTCTGACCATTTTCACTTCAATTTCAAATCACAACTTAACTGTATGCACGTTATTGAAAACATATAATTGTTTCTCATTTATATCTCCGTCTCTTACATTGCAACTTTCCTTTTCTACCCGCAGCATACAGCGTCGACTGTCCTTGCAGCTGCCCATCCTGCACCACGCCTACTTACCTTCCATAGGAGGGGTAGATGCCAGCTGCACCAGCCCCAACGGCAGCCCTGGTTCCAGCCCACGGCACAGACACATGCCCCCCTCCTACCGGGTCATGGTCTCTGGCCTGTGAGCTTCAGTCACTCCCTCACCTGGCTCTTTGCAGAGGAGACATATGTGGTTCTTTTTTTCTACAACAAATAGACTGATATCATCAGCGTATGTGCGTATTTTGTCTTGGAACAAGGAGGACAGGGGAAGAAGAGAGGGATGGGGGAGGCCGAGTACCACTCTTCGTACCTCTTCACCCCGGCCTCTCTTGAGAACTGAAAACCTCAGTCGGGAAGGGGTGGGAGGAGACAAAGTGGGCACTGGATGACCCTTACAAACCCCCATGATTCACAGCAATGCCCCCTCGTCCATCTGCTCCCCTTGACTTGGCAAATACACATATGCACAGTCGAACAAACTTAAATACACACACATGCACAGACACACTGACACCCCAATAGCGGAACAGTGGTGGACCAGCCCTGACCTGACGTGTAGCCTTATCTGCTTCAGAGGGGATTGTCTGTTCCTGTTCCTTATCTGTCGTATGTCTGTGCTCCCAGCTACGCGTGAGCTTGTCATCTAACTTGAGTATTTCACTGCTTCAGTGACTGGATACCAGTGTGGAGACATGGAATTTACAAAACCCAACAAAGGAAAAGCAAATTTACACCCCGTCCCCCTTCCCATTTTTGTGGAGACATGTAAATATCATCATTTCTGACTTTGATGTTCTGTAAGCTTTGTATATGCTGTGAATGGACAATTAAAAGGGGTTCTAAATGTAGAGCTCGTAACGGAGGCAGGTAATCAGGACATGGCCCCCTGCGAAGAATTAGACGTGTGTGAAAGAGATCTGAATTTGTTTGTGTAACAGTTCATGAATTAGCTTATGGGCAGCAAAGTAAGATACATCAAAACTCGTGAGTCACAGAACATGCAAAGACATCAAGGGGCCCATTCTTCTAATTGGAGGAAGGCGCACATTTTTCCACTTTGCTAAATTTGCACCAATGGTTCCATCAGAGATTTGACATCAAACTTTGCATAGGCCTTTCATATTTTACAACTTGCTTAATATGTCCTCAGAAAGCATGTTATACAGAATATCGAGGTCTCCAAGGCTGCATATGTTAGAAAATAGAACTAAAAGGCACCACAAGAGTGTTCCACAGTTGTTATATATGTGTGTTGTATGCCAAATAAGGCACACATTCAGATGTATACTTAAAACTCAAGAGAGCACCTTATGAATTTCTGTGCTTTTCAGACAAGGCATTAGTGGTGCGCCTGGATATATTGATCCCCCACAGAGTGGTCTCCACAGACTGTTAAGATGTCCATCTGATCTAGCCCTAACCAGCACAGACACAGGCGATGGGGTTCACGTCAATGGCACAATGACTTTTTCGGAAGAAATAACACTCAAGAAGTTACGCCGGAAAGGATGTAGGTCTACCAGTTCCACAACCAGTTTGGATTAAATGGTTGACCTGAATTTCCATGAGCAGTAGTAAGGACAATGGCGACATGGGAGCCTTGTGTTATAAGCCCCAACTGGCTGTATTTTTCAGTTCCAAGATGGTGATGACAACACTGCTGGTCACAGTGGTAGAGCTTAAAGCACAGACACAGGGCTTTCTGTCACATTGAGTGTGAAGAAAAAATCACTTCACACTTAGCAACAGTGAACATACCTCAGTTGCTATGGAACTGTAACTCAGTGCCGATGAACTGGGCCCGAGAAGGCTGCACTCAGCAAAATTGTCATTGACACAGTGACGTCCTTTTTCTTTTTCTTTTTTTTTCGTTGTAAACCATCCTCATGCAGGAGAAACGTAAACAGGGACTCTGGGGGGGGAGGCTTTTTATGGAGTGAGAGAAAGTTTGTTCTTAGCATATGTTTCACCATTGGTGTCTTGGTTTTTAGTTTTTAAGGCGTTTGTTGAACGCCGTGCCTGTTGTCTTATATTGTAGCCTGCAGGACCCACAGTACATAAATAGGGTGGAATTGGCGCTGACCTAGAAAACTGCAACATTGGCCACACATCTGTAAATTGTACAATGTGTCATAGATTTATTTAAATTCAATGCCTCAATGCATGGGACAGTGTGGGGAAACCTGGTGAAAGCTCCATTTCAGCTAGAGTGGATTTCCTCTCCAAGTTGAAGTCCGATCATGAACACTGTCTTTGTCGAAAGGCCAGTCGAGGAATACGGAGTTGGAGTGGGAGACAAGCTAGCAGAGATCTTCCTGCTATCGGACATATCAGGGTGACTTCCCGTCAGAGCTCCTCCCCTTCCAGCCCCTGCTGAGCACAGGAGCAGGGAAACCCCGAGCACAGGGAGTCACGGCTTCTCCCACACCTTTGCCAACCAGAGAATCACGAGTCACTTGACAAGCGAGTGAGAGACATTGTCAGAGGGTTGTTTCTTCCTTCAGGACAAGAAAAACCAACTGCACATTTTATATATTACATTATATGTGATTGTGTACAATTTGCTGATACCCCGATGATGGTGTCCTTGTATGGAATATTTGGTATTTGGCTTTCTCAAGACGGCATGAAATGAAATGTATAATTCACAGAGTTACCTCTGTTTTTTGCAACTGTCGTGACAAATCCACTCTGTTCTTTCATCTTCTCACCTACAATATGATTTTTCACGTTTTCCTACAAAACATGGATTTCAGTTCTTTTAACCTGTTGATCAGCTCACACGTGTCAATGCCAAGATTCTCAGTGGACAAACCCAACATCATCATATCAACTATGTTGCTGGTTTAGCAGTTATTTACTGAGGGCAATAAAGTGAAAGTAGTAGCAATTGATCGATCATAACAACCCACTCCTGGCATTTACCAAATTACCAAATTACTTTTTTAGTCCATCTACAATGCCAAATGCAGATCATCAGGTGTCATTCTGTTTTGTTTTTTGTTTTTTTGTTTTTTTTGTATTGTGCCCTGATTTTTTTAATTTTAAACTTTTTGGATGAAAAATGGATGAAAAAAATGTTAAAATGCAAATGTGGTAGGTCAAGGGCTCATAATTTCCTGTAATAAATAATGTCATGCAGATGGTTTGTATTTGCCACAGGTCTTTTTACCTTTTCAGTTTGCAGATCAAAGTGACATATACGTATATAATTATATCTTTGTATGTGTCATCATCAGGGTTTCTGGAGAACACGAAACATACATGTCCAAAAATATAACAATATGACGTATATATTTAGTGGAAAAACACATGCTGTTACTGTTTTGTCAGTTTGATATGTGGTATCACATGGAGTTAAGTTCAATTAATAGTTTAAAATGGAAAACAAAACCTGCATTAAATGCAACATGTTCAAGAGGGGCAATAACTTGTTTTCTTATAACAGAAAGAATAGAGAACTATATATATATATATACATATGTATATGTAAAAGATCTTTACGTACATCCTCATTTTTACATAGGAAATATTTCACGAATTCGCCACAAGGATATTTGGAACTCATTTTTTTTTTATTTTACAGTATCTGTAACTATGTTATGTACAGATGAGGTATAGATATGAAAAAGTTGTATAAAATAAGTATCACACTTGGAACACCTGAACATTTTTTGGAGCCATCAGTTGTTTTGGGGGGGATTTGAATAACATTCTTCTTTTATTGTCTGAATGTTATGGACAGCCTTTACTTTTCACATCATCGTTAAATAAAGTGAGACTGGAATTAATATTTGATGTACTAGAATTATTCTTGTGGTTCCTCATGTGGTATGTTTGCATGCAACTTTTTTAATGACTTTTGCTATACTATGATTATTTAAATACTTTATTCGACATGCTATACTATGACTTTTTTTTAAAACTTTTTTCGATTTGCTATACTATGACTTATTTTATTACTTTTTTTCATTATGCTATACTATGACTTTTTTTCAACATACTATACTATGACTTTTTATGACTTTTTTTAGACGTACTATACCATGACTTTTTTATAAAAAATGTTCAACATGCTATACTATGACTTTTTATGACTTTTTTAAGACGTTCTATACCATGACTTTTTTTTTTCAACATGCTATACTATGACTTTTTAATCATTTGTTTTCAACATGCTATACTATGACTTTTTATTACCTTTTTTTCGACATGCTATACTATGACATTTTTATGACTCTTTTTTTCAACATACTATACTATGACTTTTTCGTTTTTTTCGACATGCTATACTATGACTTTTTTTTACGTTTTTTTCGACATGCTATACTATGACTTTTTTCAACATGCTATACTATGACTTTTTTATGACTTTTTTCAACATACTATACTATGACTTTTTATGACTTTTTTTAGACGTACTATACCATGACTTTTTTATAAAAAAATGTTCAACATGCTATACTATGACTTTTTATGACTTTTTTAAGACGTTCTATACCATGACTTTTTTTTTTCAACATGCTATACTATGACTTTTTAATCATTTGTTTTCAACATGCTATACTATGACTTTTTATGACTTTTTTTAGACGTACTATACCATAACTTTTTTTTCAACATGCTGTACTATGACTTTTTAATCATTTTTTTCAACATACTATACTATGACTTTTTCAACAGTATACTATGCCTTTTTTATAAACTTTTTTTCATTATGCTATACTATGACTTTTTTTCGACATACTATACTTGACTTTTTTATAACGTTTTTTCGACATGCTATACTATGACTTTTTCAACATGCTATACTATGACTTTTTCATGGCTTTTTCAACATACTATACTATGACTTTTTTACGTTTTTTTCAACATGCTATACTATGACTTTTTATTACCTTTTTTTCGACATGCTATACTATGACATTTTTATGACTCTTTTTTTCAACATACTATACTATGACTTTTTCGGTTTTTTCGACATGCTATACTATGACTTTTTTTTACGTTTTTTTCGACATGCTATACTATGACTTTTTTCAACATGCTATACTATGACTTTTTTATGACTTTTTTCAACATACTATACTATGACTTTTTTATTACTTTTTTCGACATACTATACTATGACTTTTTTATAACTGTTCAACATGCTATACTATGACTTTTTTCAACATACTATACTATGACTTTTTATGACTTTTTTTAGACGTACTATACCATGACTTTTTTATAAAAAAAATTCAACATGCTATACTATGGCTTTTTATGACTTTTTTAAGACGTTCTATACCATGACTTTTTTTTTTCAACATGCTATACTATGACTTTTTAATCATTTTTTTCAACATGCTATACTATGACTTTTTATGACTTTTTTTAGACGTACTATACCATAATTTTTTTTACAACATGCTATACTATGACTTTTTTTTACGTTTTTTTCGACATGCTATACTATGACTTTTTTCAACATGCTATACTATGACTTTTTTATGACTTTTTTCAACATACTATACTATGACTTTTTTATTACTTTTTTCGACATACTATACTATGACTTTTTTTATAACTGTTCAACATGCTATACTATGACTTTTTTCAACATACTATACTATGACTTTTTATGACTTTTTTTAGACGTACTATACCATGACTTTTTTATAAAAAAAATTCAACATGCTATACTATGACTTTTTATGACTTTTTTAAGACGTTCTATACCATGACTTTTTTTTTTCAACATGCTATACTATGACTTTTTAATCATTTTTTTCAACATGCTATACTATGACTTTTTATGACTTTTTTTAGACGTACTATACCATAACTTTTTTTTCAACATGCTGTACTATGACTTTTTAATCATTTTTTTTCAACATACTATACTATGACTTTTTCGACAGTATACTATGCCTTTTTTATAAACTTTTTTTCATTATGCTATACTATGACTTTTTTTCGACATACTATACTAAACTTTTTTATAACGTTTTTCAACGTGCTATACTATGACTTTTTTTTACAACATAGTATACTATGGGCTTTTTTATAACTTATTTTTCGACATGCTATACTATGACTTTTTCGACATGCTATACTATGACTTTTTCAACATGCTATACTATGACTTTTTCAACATGCTATACTATGACTTTTTTACGTTTTTTTCAACATGCTATACTATGACTTTTTATTACCTCGACATGCTATACTAAGTCATTTTTATGACTTTTTTTCAACGTACTATACTATGACTTTTTCGTTTTTTTCGACATGCTATACTATTACTTTTTTTTACGTTTTTTTCAACATGCTATACTATGACATTTTTCAACGTGCTATACTATGACTTTTTTATGACTTTTTTCAACATACTATACTATGACTTTTTTATTACTTTTTTCAACATACTATACTATGACTTTTTCGACAGTATACTATGCCTTTTTTATAAACTTTTTTTCATTATGCTATACTATGACTTTTTTTCGACATACTATACTTGACTTTTTTATAACGTTTTTTCAACGTGCTATACTATGACATTTTTTTAAAACATAGTATACTATGGGCTTTTTTATAACTTATTTTTCGACATGCTATACTATGACTTTTTTTCGACATACTATACTTGACTTTTTTATAACGTTTTTTCAACGTGCTATACTATGAATTTTTTTTTACAACATAGTATACTATGGGCTTTTTATAACTTATTTTTCGACATGCTATACTATGACTTTTTCAACATGCTATACTATGACTTTTTCATGGCTTTTTCAACGTACTATACTATGACTTTTTTACGTTTTTTTCAACATGCTATACTATGACTTTTTATTACCTTTTTTTCGACATGCTATACTATGACTTTTTTTTACGTTTTTTCGACATGCTATACTATGACTTTTTTCAACGTGCTATACTATGACTTTTTTATGACTTTTTTCAACATACTATACTATGACTTTTTTATTACTTTTTTCGACATACTATACTATGACTTTTTTATAACTGTTCGACATGCTATACTATGACTTTTTTATGACTTTTTTTGAACATGCTATACTATGACTTTTATATAAATTTTTTTACATGCTATATTAAACCTTATTTTCTGGAACCAACTTTCAATCAAACTCTTGCAGAAGTGAGCAGAACACATGCCTAAATGAGGCTGACAAGAAGGCGTTTTGTGGATGTAATCCCAGGATCAGTAACGCCCTAAGGATCCAGCACCATTGGATTTTGAAACAACTTGCCTACAACAATCAAGTACCTGCTGTTTTTATCTGTGGTAAATTTAGTAGAGGGACATTGGATTTATCACTACAGCTACCCCTCTGGCTTTAGAATTAAAACTGTGATGAAAAATATTTCTGGCCCATGGTGAGCTTAGGCTGGTCTGTTTCACAGAAATGGGTTTCCTGTAAAAATGCTTGGATTACAACACACAGAGGGCAACTTCATTCTCTGTTCAGGTAGACATTACTCCACTATATCTATTCATAGTAAATACTTTTTGCTGAGTCAATCTAGTCTTGTCATCCAGTGTCATCATCAGTTAAAATGTTTATGACATTCGCATCAGCCTCAGTTATAGTTTGTGTTTAGCATGAACTAACAGTGAATGGCTTTTATTATTTTAATTGACATGCTAATATAATTTAGAACATTACATTTTTTTTGGCTATTAAACCATGAATAGTTTAGTTCACTTTAATTTCTATCTTTGGACCAATGTTAATGAGATTGGCGATTAATGATGTTTTGTTAGAACTGCCTACAGTTTCAGACTGTTTCTATTTCATGAGATTTTCTTTGATCCTGATCTGCGATCCACATCTGTCTTACTAAACTGCAGGAAGCATTGAGGCAAAACACATACACCCCCTCCCTCAATATTAACTTACACAGATGCAGGACTCATTTACAAACCATACTAAAACAAACAGCACACACATACAATGATAGACACATACTAAAGCAACACCAACAATCTCTTTTTGTTTAAAACATTTCTAACACACATTCTCCATCCTTCATAATATAGTTTGCTATCTGACCATTCACATCATCTCCGGTATCCCCTTGTTCAAAGCCCTTTCTTGAGCAGTGTTTCTGACGTGTCGGTAACTTTTGTCACTGCTTTATTACTTGTGCTACTGGTCAACATTTTCCTCCATTAATCTGTAGCATTCAAGGATTTTCAGACGTGGCTACTAATCCCTCCTCAGTACCACATTATGGCAATCTAACCTCATCAAGAAGAGTGGTCAAGGGCACATTGAGAAAGGAGCATATGTCTTATGTATTAGTATGCTAGTCAGAGCCGAGTCAGGAGCCGAGAGAGCGCCTCGCACGACTCAGTTGAGGAAAAACCCCCAGCAAGATGATCATTCATGTTTAAATTGAAACATCACTGATAATGCTTCAATAATTACATTATGCTATATATGGTGAGGGTAATCCCTTGATATATGGCCATATTGTCCCAAAACCTCATTTCACTGTTTGAAAAAACAGCCATTTCCTGGAGGAGTGTGTGTGGCGTGCAATGACTTATGCCTCCATACCTACCACGATGCGTGATTAGAGAGAGAGTTATGGCCAGTAGTTACAATCTCCTGCAGGTGAATTTATGGCCGACATATAATGACAGCACACTCAGCTGAGCCCATAGTAAATCCAAGAAACAGGCTTCCTCTGTCCTTGAGAATTCTGTTCAGTCACCGAAAGCAGGTTTACCTTCATGCAAACTGCTTGTTTAATAACTAGACGGTCCTGCATTGATTAATCATGTATAAATCCTGCCCATATTGGACTGTTTTATTTCTCTTAACTAAAACTAATTAGGCTACTGCTAACAAGCTAACAATTTTAAAATTAATGTAGTTCTCAAATAGGTGGTTTCAATAAGTAGAAATTATATATTTTGGCCACAATTGTTTTGATATTTTTCCAGTTTTTTTCCATTTGAATTACTGGGAAATTCCACTCTTTGGTTGAACTGGTCTCAACTGGTACACATACAACTAGTGATGAGAGATCACAATGCTCTAGTTTGTGATCTTTAATGGATTTTACTTGCCGGTTTCTATTCATTTCCATGCATTATGACAGAATTGCTGGAGACTTAAAGATTGGTAATCCATCACTCCAAATCATGTGTTTATAACTTACATAGCTCTCAGTGCAGACTTAATAATAATTCATGTACAATAATGTACCTTGTAAGTTTAAATAATAATAAAATAAGCCATTTTACAAGGTAAATGCAGACTTGATGTTGAGTTTGATTGATTAAAGTTTCAAGAGTCTGCTGATCATTTTTCATACAAGTAAATGGAAACTGCTGACAGCCTGGAAGATGTAAAATACATAAAACATTTTCTTTTAAATCAGAAACACTCTAATGTACATCAAGTATATTCAAATTAGGCTAAAACGCGTATTAACACAGGTACCATATGTGGCCCTTCAAGTTATGGCTCTGCTACACACTCTTTATATTTTGTGACCTTGCACCACCTTGTATTTAAGAGGTTTGTGATTTTACAATCTGTGAAATGAGAGACCAAAGACTCTTAATTTTCAGATAAAAAAAAACATTTAATTATACACACCATACATCTGTGCAATGAACTTCCTCGCACTGAAAAGCATCTGTTCACCCTATGAATGTTAACTTGGATAATGAGTCTAAATATGCAATCCGTATAGATATCCAGCAGCGTCGTATTCTGTGAATCTAAAGCACTCTGAAGTGTCGAAGAAAAATACCACCCTAGGGGTGTGGTGTTTTCACCATCTTGCTTCCACCCATCAAATCTGTTCAGCTGTGTGCAGACAGACTGCGGGGCATGTGTGCTGTGGGTTCGTCCTGCGACTGACCCATGACTTAACTGGCTGTCACAGGGAGTGAACGGCTTGCCAGCGAGCAGCTGTGGCCTTTGTGCCAGTGTCAGGCCTCTGGCCCTCAGTCCAAGTGTCTCTCTGTGCGTGAGGGACATAATAGTGTCACTGTTGGTGGTGCTAAATAGCCCGTTTGTTGATGTTGAAGATCTTGACAGAGTGGTCGGCGCTGGCACTGGCAAGCTGGACCCAAGAGCCCTCCTCCTCAACTTCACTCTCTCCGTCAGTCTGTCCATCCGTCTTTTTGTTCCCTCGACCTCCTCGGCCGGCCCTGGGCCTCCAGCGGAGCCTCTTGACCGTCAAAGCATGGCTTTGTCTGCCAAAGTATGCGTGATGTAGGGAAACAACCAAAACTCTGGATGACAGAACTTTAGACAACATCTAGACTAATCCCTCCACACACAATGACACAATTTAATTTACATCTACTGCCAGTAACCATTGGAGGCCTTTCAAAGTTGCATGAACTGTGTGTGTGTTGTTAGGATACAAGACGTCTGTTTGGCCATAGATGCTCCAGTCGTGTCCTCCGGCAGGCTCCTCTGCAGGGCTCCAACTGTACAGCAAGATCCTGCCGCACTCCAGGCCCACTGCAAGCAGGTAGCTATGGAAGGCACCGGAAACACATGTGATGATGAAGTCAGACTTCTGCATCGTGTACACACAACGATATATTCAGTATTGATTTGCAGCCTCAGCAGGTCCAAAGCTTCCTGGTAACACTTGAGCATAGACTCTACTGTACTGAGTCTATTGTTGTTAAATATAATATTGCAAAATATTCTATGATCAAAATAAGAACAGTGCTTTGTCTAATTCTGCCTGCAGAGTATGTAGTGTATTTGGTTGCTGCGAGCCATTTTAGTTATTAGGAATCCTCAACCCATCTTTAAAGATACAATGGTCAATAAAGTGATACTTGCTCTTAAAAGGTGGCCACAATACAAAACTAAACTAGAATTACAGCCTTGAGGTTGAGGAACCAGTCAAGTAGCAGTTAACATCCGTGTCCATCCAAAATAGTCGGATCCAGAACCTCAATTCTCCATTTTTTGGTTAAAAGAATTAATTTGACTTCTATGCACCTTTTATTCAAAAAAAGAATAGCTCCCAGGTCCTTCCCAAAAATACTTAAAATGTTAGAATAAGACCAGATCTGGGTAGGAGACGAACAGATCTGGGCAGAATAAGACCAGCTGTGAGTAGAATGAGACCAGTTTTAGGAAGAGTCAGACCAGATCTGTATATAATAAGAGAGTCTGATCGGAATAGAATAAGGCCAGATCTAAGTATAGGAAGAACAGATGTGGGTAGAATGAGACCTTGATTCAAGTGGACATTTGTACCACCTTTACACCCTGTATTGGAGAAACATGTCCTGATGATCTATATTCCTTTGTGATATTGCTGCTCATGTGACAGCGCTACTACACAACTGTCACTTTTTGCCATCAGTTCATCCTCAAGTCCAAGCGGACGTTTGTGCCAGCTTTAAAAATTCCATCCACGCATTCCTGAGATATCATGTTCACCGGAATGGTATAGATGGACAACCCAAAAATATAATAAAAATACAGAGTTGTGTGTGAGTGTACCTGTTATCAGAGCCGAGTACGGGACAGAAAGCCACAGCAGTAGCAGAATCTCCCACATCCAGGATGGAAGAACATGGTTTAATGTCAGTAGGAAGCACCGAGTCACCAGAGTCCTCTAATCCGCACCGTCCCCACACTATCACCTGGACATACACAAACACACACACACACACCAACTGATGCTCACTACACGAATGCATTCATTTCATTACAACGTCATTGTGCAACCATCACTATATCACCTTTAAAGGAAAAATAATTACCTTCTTATCCCGACTGGATGTCACAAAGTATTTGCTGTCTGGGCTCCAGTCACATGACCAGATGATCCGGCTGTGTATGGCTGTGTCCTTCCCTGTGTGTGCATACAGCGAGAACTGGGGCTCTGCATGGATACAAACAAACAGGTACGGAGATTACATAAAGAATCCATTCCAACTCATGCTATTATCAATCCCAACATTACATTTCGTGTGGCACATTTCATGATGATTCTAGCATGACATCAGCGTGTCTGGATCCCCACCTCACTGCTCTGTAGCTGGAGAGGCTCTCCCGAGTGACAAATAAACAACCAAACAAGACAGAGAACCTCATTGCAGCCCTCCATTTCAGTCACTTTTGGTTTATGACCTGCTGCTGTTTATTTCCCCAGCCTAAGTCATTTCAGACCCCAGATTGGTTTTCCCCAGAGAGCTTGTTTGTATGCTGGTGGCAGCCGCCTGTCTGCTGCTCTCCACTCACACACACACACACACACATAACCGAGCTGGAGTCTACACACAGCCGTAAAAACCACAAACGTCTGAGTTAACCACCATGTCCTGTCTATGTGCTCACAACCGTTTCGCCACAAAATGCACACATATCCGTGTGATGGGGTGATGTTTGGGACACACAGGTGTAGCACGTCCTCCCATTAACACTCTAATCCGAGGACCAGTAGGGGGATGATGGGCTGTTCAGTCCGACCTTGAGTTGCATTCAGTCGAGACACAATAAGCAGAACACATCAGGAACATAAGAGAGCAGCAGCATGAAAAGGACGCAGATTAGATAAACAGCGGCACACACACAAAAAAAAAGAAGAAAAGGGTGGAGAGGAGGGTAATAGTGTCTCCATGATGAAGATGTATGGGTGACCCTCAAAGGAGAGGAAGGAGGAGGAGGAGGAGGAGGAAGAGGAAGGGAGGACGACGTAGTTAGACAAAACAGGTAAGAGGAAGAGCAGAGAGGAGAGGTCAGAATGGAGGGAGTCAGTTGGTTTGATCAGCTCTGACTTCATTTAACCTTCCCTTGTCTGGTCTGTGAGACTTTGTGTGCGTCTGTATGTGTGTGTGTTCTTCACAATCACCTTGAGTGATTCAGCAGCCAACCAGAACAGACGGGACACCCCTCCCTCCATGACTCCCCAATCCCTCTCGTCGTCTCTCACAAACACCGTCCCTGCCTCGGTGCAGTCGTCTATACGGGCAGACGGGAGAGTGCAGGACTGCTTAGCCTCTGTCAGTGCCCATTAAGACCATCCTGAGCCGCCAAAAGAGCCATAAGATGCGTTACTAGGTGCAGGTGGGGGGTAATCCTCTGGGCTTAAACGTGTACTGTTCACCTTGAGTGCAAGATCAGGTTATTTGTCCAAGTCGAGGTGTGAGGATTCTTTCATACAAACAAACTCTCCAGGAGCATGCTTGCTTACACACTAACAGGTGTGGGACATGAATGGAAAGTAAGGATGCACACATCCCACTTTTTCCTCCACCATTGGCCAACAGAAGTCAGTATTACTTTCTGTTTGTTTCAGACTTCAACCATCTTGTTCGACAAGGTTTATAACTGTTTTTATATAATGAAAGCTAATAACAAACGGGACTTAATGTGGTATCTGTAGCTCACATCTAGTCAATACCAGATCTCTGTGTCTATATTGATCAAACCTCCAGGAATCAGACACACAAGCGAACTTTAAAACTCCTACTTACAGCAAAGTGTAAGAGGAACCTTAAGGAGCAGCTCTCAAGTGATCACGTGATTAATCACATGTATGTTCAGAGCAGAATAGCCAATCAGAGAGATTTTCTCATAAGTTTGAATCCTTAAATGTCCTCTCCACGGTTATTCTGCAGTTTGTGGTTTCAATAAAAAAAAATGTAATTCTATTTTTGTGAAGTCATTAATCAACATGTTGAATCACCATCAAACATGAACACATATTGATCATACACAAGGAAGGATTATCAAATGGATTCATTAATAGGAAAATGGCTTAAAAGGGAACTGGACCGGGGCAGACATTCTGACGCAGGCAGCGCTACAACAGAGACGTTATATAATGAGGGGGATTGTGCAGACAATGAGGACGAGGTTCTTGTTTCCACCGCAGACAAAAGAAGAAAAAAGACAGAAAGTGGTGTATTAAATGTTCAAATCAAATGCAAATAGTAGACTATAATATGAGAAAAGGCCTGGCTCTAGAGGATTCACTTACATTTCTCAGACCAAGTGGATACCGACATTGATGACCTTTCAGACACAAATCTCTTCCTCTAAATATTCATGTCATCAACACTGAGATCAGACTGAAAGAGAACAGACTAAATGAGCGATATGGAGCTATAAAGAAGGCTTTTAGATTGATGTTTCTCCAAACAAGGGCAGCTCTAGAAATGTATTTACAGCATTGATCGTTTCCTTCTTCCTCTTGATCCTGACATGATGTGCACACAAGCACAGATTTGATGAGCTATCACAATCCGTTGCAAGTTTACTATTCTGACAAGCCCTCTGGAAATAAATGAGGTTGAACAAGTATACAGGAAGGCATCTGTTCTGCATTCATCCCTTCGTACCTAATATCCAAAGTATTAGGTGCAATGATATAAATATGTTTGCTATAGGGGGAAAGTTATTTGTTACTTTTAGTCAATTTACATACATGTGCTGGGAAAACATGGTTTAATTGAATAATTAATCTTCCTTTATTAGCTCCTTTTTGGACTAGTTTCAGTCAATGCATCACTTGTTTGGCTCTTCTACAGTATTAATTAGGGGAGTCTTTCTAATCAGGCCAGCTTGACTTGGAATTTGATTTGGAACAAATCTGCTCAGTGGGTTTACCTTATTTTAATTAATTGGTTTTAGGGGAGCTGGTGTTGTCTGCTAGCTAGGCTCCAATATTGTCTCTTTGTCTTAAAATTAACTCAAACACATTTTTAATCAAGCTAAATTCATTGCAAAGCACCATGAAGAACCATCACCTCATCCTGCTGTAATGCATTTGAAGGCAGAACGATGCGATTAAGGTACAACACCGATTCTCACCTGGACTGTCAGGTGAGGGCGGGTTGCGTCTCCATAAAGACCAGGTGCGATCACGGGAAACAGCCAATAGGAGCCGTGCATCCGGTGAGAAGGCCATCTGGGTGACTGTGAGGGTGTGGCATGGCAGCGTCTGCAGCTGGCGCCACGTGACTGTACTCCACAGCAGGACCGCTGCATGCTCGGCTTTAGATGCCTGGGAAGACCGTTTAAATACGTTTATCTACAGAGAAAAACACATCCTCCTCATCCTCCGCCACCACACTCCTTCCTGTAGCCTCCTAGCTCCGATGCTAACCTCCTCTCCCCTTCCATCAGGACCAAAGCACCAAACCTGGGGAGCCTTCTCCATAGCTGCACCCTCCCTCTGGAAGTCTCTCCCAAAACACATCACACTGCACCAATCTATCCACATTTTAAACGCTACTTAAACTCATCTTAGATCTGCTTTTAATGTGTGACTAATGCTGCATATGATTGTTTGTTTCTATTCTAACTGTATTTTAACTGTAAAGCATCGATCTTCATCACACCGACCTTGCATGCGGATGCCACCACCGTCCTGGCGCTGTCTGAGGCGAGACAGAACATCTCAAAGCCGTGGCCGTACCTGGAGGGGAACAATCACACACACTCCAGTCATGAACAGGATTTGTGCAAACAGCCGTCCCGAAAGCGTGGAAGGACAGACAGGATCTGAGAGACAGACGGGTGAAGGGAGGAGGACAACAACGAAGAAAGAGCTCCGGGACTGACAGTAAATGAAGTATTCTCTTTGCTGTCAGGCTTGCAGGCTGAAGCCGTGGCTGACAGGTAAATAAGCAGACAGAGTGTGAAATTAAAACGCTGATCTGCGATGACTGGTCCTTCTCCCGCTGACAGAGATGAACAATGACGACGCTTCGGCTCATCACTCGCAGCCTAATTACTTTTAGCGTGCCGGCGATCACCTGCTTGTTTTAAAATGTCATTGAGTCAACAAAGTGAAATCACAGTCTGTAACTCAACGGAGAGAAATTCCAACCGCCCCGACCACAAAGCTGTTCTAAACCCTGCGGCAATTTGGCCGATACGCCGAGAGTATTATTTATGCCACAAAAATAATTTGGCCACTTACTCATTTTAATGTTTCTATTATGCGCTAAACGATTCAAAAGGGGCGATGCCAAATGGAGGTCGAAAAATGCTTTTCAACACACACAATGCCCACACCTTGAATAAATGTCCACGCCATACGTCATGTTTATGGCGGATTGACAGGTAAATGGATTTAACATTGGGCACAAATGGAGGCGATATATTCAGGCTGAACAAGAGGCCCGTGGGATGGCAAGAAGCTGATTGGCTGATGAATACAAGGGGGGGGGGGGACAACCAAGGGCTTTGGGAAGCTCATCATTCTCAGTTACAATAAACCCTTTGGGCAAAACCCAAACAAACACAATTCTATCTGGAAATATTGCTTCATTATGAGTAATATGGAATCTCTGGTGTCATTATAGGGAAAGGAAGTATATAAAAAAAAGAAGAAATATGTAGTGTGGATTGATATTGTATTATGTGTCAGGGGACTCCGGATGTTGTTTGTATCAGCAGGTAAGAGAAACTAGAGCCAAGCGGAGAGGGTTTGGATTCGCTGTTAGCAGAAAGACATTTGGATACTCACAGTTTCTGAACCTCAGGCCAGAGTGTGTTCTGGAGAAGATGATCCTCTGGTGGGGGCTCTACACACACACACACACACACACACACACACACACACACACACACACACACACACACACACACACACACACACACACACACACACACACACACACACACACACACACACACACACACACACACACACACACACACACACACACACACACACACACACACACACACACACACACACACACACACAGTTAACTTCAAAAATCCTTACATAACTGTCATTTGCAAGGCCTTGAAAACTGAGCTGTTTTAAAATTAAAATACAACCAGTTTCTAATTTACTAAATGAGGATTACACCCAAGTGGCCATTATAATTTCCCTCTTTTAAATCCCTGTCTGTTAACCCAAAGAGCGACAGATAGGATCCTGAATGTGTATACGTGTGTGTGACTGGATTACAAATTAAAAAGGAGAAGAACAAAAAAAAAGAGTGAACTAAAAACTACATGGTAGAGCGAGAACAAGATTGATCGCCTGGAGACAATGTTCTCTCTCATTCACACACAGCCTCTTAGCATTTAGCTCGCATGAAATCCTCAGCCCTGCAACTTGACGCCATGCTATTTTGAAACAACTGCAGCTTTATCTCCAATTCTTAACGGCTGCTGGCTTTGAGGGGGATCAAATGTAGCCCGGTGCCGATCCTCTCCTTCACACCACGGGCTCAGCACAAGCCCGTGCTGCGTTCGTGTTGCATGTAATTGAAAGCTAAACTCCTTGTGTTTTTTCCCGTTGGTCATCGGCATTCCATTTTGCCTAATTATTAATTTGTCTCCTCGCCTGCGGAAGCCAATCAAATGGGCGAAAACGCATTGTTGGCGACAGTCTCTGCACTTGGTTGCTCCCTACATAGCCCGGGGTTATCGATACTTAAACTTTGCAATCACATAAGCCCGCTTTCTAATTAGCATTGCAGATTAAGAGGTGGCTTCAATCATGCTGATGACAGCCCTTGACATCCTCTCGCCCAGGGGTTTTAAAGCACCACGCTACGTTCTCTTCATTTTGACTCTAATCCATTTTTCCATCTGCCCCCTTTTCTACAACTAGGTTCTCTATTTTGCCTTGGTTTCTCATACTCTTCTACTTCTGTGTGCTCTCCTCACATATAATCAATGCCATTTCCATTCCCAAACCTGTCCGTCTTCTCTCACATTTGGGATTTTTTTTTAGTAATGAGAACCTGCAATTTTCTTGTCTCATGCTTGCTTTTGCCCTTTTTCCTCCCCATCACCCCTTCCTCTTGTCCCCTCTCCAGCTGTAACACCATCGGCCTCCAGCAGACCTCAGGCATTGGAGGAGTGGAGCACTGTGAGAGCTGTAATGACTAGATGACTAGTAGCATACTGGTCTTTTATAAGAACGACACGCAGACTGGAACTCATAAATGTGCACAGGGGCTGCTGACTGGATAACAATGTGGAATATGAATCAGGCTGTGGGGGAGACAAGGGGGCATTTTGGCTTTAAAGTGATTTATCCGGAAGGTTTAAATTAAATGAGGATCTACCGAGATGGCTAGTAAATCTTAGAAATGGCCGTGTTACGTTGGAAAACCCTTGAAAGTGTTGTTTTTGCAGGTTTACAGTACCAGTCATGATAAGTGGGTGGAAGTAAGACTCCTGGTATTGATCAGATACACGGTTGAAGCGCTCCGCTTCTCCACTGGGTTTTGGGGCGAGGTCATCTGTAAATGAAAACGACAGTAAATATATTGGACTCTTTAAATATTACATTGCATAAAAGGAATGGAAATAGTAAACAAATAGTTAATTTAATGAGGCACAGCTGTCTCAAACTATTGTATGGAGCTCATGAAAATTGATGATCACATAAAACCTGGTCCCAACCCTGAAGCTGAGCAAGTCTTTTACCTTGAAATACAGCCTTGTTAGACAGACCCAAGGCAGGTGTGCTGGCTCCTTCTGGAAGGTTGGCAGTGTCCTGGCAACGAGCAGACACATGAATCAATCCACCAATCAATCAATAACTAGGTAGGAGTGGGCCGTCCACTCAGCACATTGTTAAGGTTGGAAGTGGAAGAGACACTACAAAGAAAGGTTTAGTGAGACCTGATCTTTAGACAGAAAACTATCTCTGAGAAAAGCAGATTATCTCGTGGAATAAAAATAACTTGAAAATAGTAATTTATTTCAACACTCACACTAGATGCCAGCAGATTTTCTCTTGAGGTACCAGAGATGTTGGCAAAGTTCTCAACGAAATTAAGAGGTGCTTGAAACACTCGCAGGACTTTCTCATCGGCTCCCGACACAAACTGAAACCTCCCAACCATTGCCAGACACTGCATGTCGTATCCGTGGATCTGCGGCCGGGAGATCTCATGCCAGGTCGCCTGCAGGGTGAAAACAACATTGGAAGACACTGTAAAGATGCAGATCTGGTGTCTCCTTATAAGACAGTTCGCCTGCCAGAGCTCAATATTCTTTCTTAAAACCCCAAATCAACTTGGAAATGTGCGCACATGGATCAGCCTTGTATCCCGCCCTCTTCACAACCACAGTTAACCATATATGGTCAATGCAAAGCACCTCATGAATGTGTATGCATAGAAATGAGCCTGATGATCAGTGGTTCTTCACAAGGAATCACGGCAACTACCAAGAGGGAGATTAAGAAATAGATTTTTTTCACACAAAAACTGATGTGCTTGTGGATCAGGTGGTCTCTGGACACTTGTTCCCTCCTAATTCCTCCATTCATGAAGTCCTAACAGTAACAGTGCATCTATCATGCAGCAGAACGCATAACTTTTTGCGTGGGAAGTGGCGTAACGGTTATAAATCTCTGATGCTGTGGAACTGTGTTTCTTGGCTCTACATCCTGCAACCAAGCCAAACATAGATGTCATCTTCAGATTGAACATTTCCAGTTTAAGATGCAAAGTGTGTGCACGAGAGAAGATGGAAGGCTTTCTGCAGGACTCTTTAGGCGACCCATCAATCCCTGTATCTCAAGTCGTGATTCCTTCCCTTCAAAAATAAATCACTTCTAAGAAACTCTTTATTTTTATGTCACAACCTACTAAAATCCAATCAGGGACGGAGCCTAAACATATTTTAGCAAACTTGGCAAGTAGAATATATATTAGGTGCAAACTTTATCCCACACAGGTTAATACACCTAGTCAGTGTCAGAGGAGAGAAGCATACTAAGTAACTGTTGCTCACAGCCTCGAGACAAGAAATAGAGAAGGATTAATTCTAATGTCAACATGTTGACAGCAGGTGCGTGAAAACTCATTGCCCCTCAACATTAAAAAAAGATTTATATTATTTAAATGTTGAAAAAATATTTATATTTTTTAAATGTTGAAAAAATGTTTATATTATTTAAATGTTGAATGGCCGCTCTTCATTTACACTATATTGAAGGAAAACATCAATAGCAGTGTTTTATTAAATCCTCTTAAATGTATTATTATTTTTCTTCAGGAAAATGTAGTCTGTGTGTTATATTAACAGTTTATACATATTATTCCTGAAAGGAGTGAATGATATATAAGCTGTGAGATTTTGCTATATTATTTATACCAGGGTTACTATTCCTTTAATATCTTTAATTGCATTGGGGCATTGTGGGCAATGTTACATTAATGAGCAGGACTAAATGGCAATGTTAGAGTACTTGCATCAATGTGATGAATTAGTATAGATGGTACTGTCGCTAATTTTCAGCTACAATAAGCGTTGCACTTTTTCTTCTACATCAACATGTTGTAGGTGATTTCTCAGGCTGTTTTACCTGTTTGTCATCTTGTTTCCTCCATGGCGTGAAGAGTCTGGTGGTCTGGTCCGAGCCCACACTGAGGATGAACTCACCCTCAGGATCCCAGCTCAGGTCCTGGACTGCATTAAAGTGACCTGATATCACAACACCAGGCCTCCATAGTCCCTGGGCAGGCAGCATTACAATAATCAGTTTACAAATTTCAACATCTGAACCTCCCAATTAAATTCCCCTCTACAGTAAACACACATCACATGACTAGTGTGATTGACGACGACATGAAAGCGGTTTATTATAATTATTATAATTTGAAATATACGAATATATATTTGTGCTGAGCTTTAAATTCACCTTCCAAGCAGGTTTAATTTAAATGCAGTTATCTCTACATACTATATATACTTCCATTACATTACATGTCAACATTTCTATTATAGCTACAAAATACTGGCATTATTTTTCCATTCAACAGTTTAAGAGTCACTCAGGCTCACCTCTTTGTCTTGGTCTTTGCACCAGAGATGAAGCGCTCCGTGAAACGCGTGAGCCACAATCATGGAGCCGTCCGGACTCATCTGGCAGCCGTAGAAACCCAGAGTGTTGCCACCGACCTCCCCTACACGCACCTGGTGTGAAAGAAAAACATAGGTTGTAGGGAAATAATTAATGAATCAACTCATCTGCCTTTTCAACACACTCGTATCTGACATCAGGTGGGTGAAGAGCATTTGGTTTCTGGGTCAAAGAGGTTTAAAGAGGGAGGTGCGTTAACTGCCACATATGGAGAAAAGGCAGCCGAGTAAATTTAGGTTATTTCTGCAATTTCTAAAAGTTATGAATTTATTATTATGATATTCATACATGCAGCACATTGTCTAGTTGTTCTTGCAAACACCTGGGTTTTGTGTAAACCTACAGGCTTGATTCAGAAAAGAAGTGAGGAGGAGTGAGGGAAAACGTTTTTTAAATCAGTTCTCAGTCTCCCTCCAAGACTTATCAACTAAGAGCTCTCATGATGGTGGATTGAAACAGAAAAAACAACAACATAAAATTAAGCTGATATGTCAAATGAGAAATTATGCAAAATGGGACTTATTGGAGTTGAATAAACAGCCGTGTTTTTTCTCACAAAATACATTTGTCTCCCAAATTAAAGCAACTGCAACGCAGCATATCACACTAAACAAATAATCATGGAATATTGCAAAGCCTGAGACTCCAGAAGTATTTATTGGCTTTGGGTGAGAGCCTGTGACCCCTGCATCATGCTCATAGGGCAGCTCATATAGAGAGTGAAGGCCCCTGGACTATAAGCTTCCACTGAAATAAACAATCCAGTTATAAACACCTATAATCGCTGCCTCAGCTAAGGAGAAATGCAAGAAAATAAAAATCCCTCCATTGGGATTCTGACCACCCGTCTAATCTCAGACCTTGCTTTTGTGTGTAAAGACAATTCTGGATTGAATTACGTGGATTAAAACCACTACCTGCGACAGAAAGCCCATCATGATTTAAGTGCAGTTACCAATTACACTGACAGAAGAAAATGCACAATTAAACTCTGTCTGAGGTCAATCTAACTCACATTAAGTTACATTCATAACTAACCTTTTTATCAAAGCAGGGAACAAAAAAAGGAAAATAAATAAACAAGTGCATTTTAAGTAAGAAGACGTGAAGGAAGCAAAACAGAGGATTAGAACTAAAAATGAACAATAATGAAATAAAATATCAATATCAATCAAATAGAAAGCGTCTAATTAGTTCTAAAAATGTACAAACCGAATTCCAATCTGTATATATTCATCCTTTCATTAACATTAATATCCATAGAGAACAGAAATTACGTACTAAAATAGAGAAAACAAGAAAATATGAATATCTCATCCTGCAGAAGGATTCAATGCAGGATTATGGCACTAGACAGAAATAACTTGAAACAATGTGGATATCAATCCACAGGAATTCATGTTCAAGCAAATGAGTCAATATTTTTGACCTGCAAATGGCTTGTAGGAGAAAAAAAGGTGTTCCATCCCTGAAATATAAAAGGGGAGGGCAAGAGAGTAAGGGAAGACGCATTTATATTCACGGTCATGTCAGAAATCTCAATACTCAGTTAATACTTAAAGGTTGAGGAGGTGATTCTAATAAGAAACACTTTCTGGTATATTATTTGAAATCCTCGTAACGTACCGATAGCAATGAATAAATGAAATGCTCCGACATAAACATAAAAACCCCGTCCAATCAAAAATGTTGGGCCGGAGAAAATAATTGGACGGCCTGCCTGTCTGTCAATGCTTACTTCCTGATTGCACTCTACCGATCTCGAGCACTCGTTTGGCATTCAGGGGGAGCAGCTTTGAAGAGAGGTCTGAGCGAAGGGGGCGGGGCTTTTTCGTTCGGCGATGCCTCCAAAGTCAAAGTCTCTGTGGTTTTTCCAAGATAAACTGTCTACTCAAGGACTTTGAGAGTGTTTTGTTGACCAGGCTAAGGTCTCACTGAGGAATTAAAAAAATGAAAAGCTTTATTGGGCCCTGAGGCCTTGGGGGTAAACAGGGCCAAAGGGGGAGATCCATTCAATAGCAGCAGAACCAACCCTAGAGAGCGCGATACTGCTCCCACAAATCTCCTCCATCTTTAATTAGCTTGTGCCTTAAATGATATGGACATTGGTTGTAAGGAAATATGAGAATTGCCAAATTCACACTTGATTCAAATCTATGAAGATGTACAGCTTATCTTTTCTTCACATTGGCACGTAGAGTGAGAGCATGTTCAGCTGCAGCAGTGACCTGAGGCAAAACCCCCAAGATCGGACATGCATCAATCACATGTTAAACAAACATGCTGAAAGGGCACGCTCAAAGACACCGGCAGAGGCACCGACATATCTTCGCTATGTCTACTGTATTTGGCGGCAAAGTGGTTTCCTCAATCATCCGGCCTTCTCAGGGAGCGTGCATTGGTCATCGATGACCTTCAAAATAATGCCCGTCTGCAGCCTGAAACACAGCGGAACTAATGGCGGCAATAGAGGCACGCCTTCACTTGGAATGGCTCCGTCCTCCAGCCATCCGGAGAGCGAGCGAGACGGGCCGAGGGGGAAAAGGGAGACATTCTAGGTATAAACATAGATGTGAGATTGAGAGAGAACGAGATGCAACATTAAGCAGATTGATTTTAAAATTCTGCACACAAGAGCCCGCCGTAAATCATGCAAAAACTCACAGAGGCAAAAAGCCGTCATCTGTCTTGTTTACGAGCGAGGGAACAATATGGATGCACGGCGTGTCTTATCACTGGCCAGCGGGGCTACGGGGGAGGAACAGAACAAGGACAGAAAAGAAGGGGAGGCATATATCATTCTTTAGAGGAGAGAAAGAGGGTGATGGGTGCTGAATGAGCTTAGGCAAGGTGGGAAAACCCATGCCACATGGAGTACAGGCTCCCAAAAATCAACCTTTCATTCTGAAATACCGACCGACACACTGAGAGATTGAGTCTTCTTCCCTTCAACTACTCTTAAAGTTGAGATGTGCAACATTAAGTGAGCTTTGAAAGCTTTATCGTAGGCAACTGGACTTGCTTTAGGTTTGTGAAGACGTTTCGACTCTCAACCAGGAGGCTTCTTCAGTTCTGACTAGTGGGGAGTTAAGGTATTTAACCTCTTCTAGGGTCTTTAACCTAGGCTGCCACAGCAGAGGAGTACGGGCCCTAACCAGCCCCAATTAGTATGCAACTAAACTGGATGAAGCCAACCTGACAACCTTGATAGACAAGGAGGAGACACCATCCACACCAGTCCTCGGGTCATCCACCTCTTTAGATAGACCCGTAAAACCGGACAGGGAACAAATATGCCCACGACCCTCCCCAAGGCGGTCGACACTGCCACGCTGCGTGTAGAGTGTGCATGGACTACAATCTTCCTGCCCGCCTATAGGCTTGGGAGTTACACTGCACCAGATGTTTCCGTACCGGCCGCATCATTCCCGACGCACACCAGCAGCTGTTCAGTGCATCTGATGGGGGTCGTGCGTCCAACGTAACATGCCAGCACACCAACTGGGCAGAGCAGATGTAATTTTGCTTCGCTGCGTGGGGCGGAAGAGAAAAAGCATCCAGCTGTATAACCCTCAACCTAAAAGAACGGTCACAGGCAGTTAACCCCAAAAATCATACGTTGTTTCATCTTATTTGTTGTGTTATTTAACAGTCTGGATGGTTTTGGCTGACTTGCTTAGTTTGTAGAGATGTCTGCCTTCTCTAAAATATAATGGGACTATATAGCACTTCGCTTTTGTTGCCAAAATATACATTTTTGAAACAACCATCGTCCGTCTCCAAAACTAAGAAACTCACACAAAAATAATCTAGACTGATAAGTAGCACTATACGTTAGAGGGAAACTATGTATTTAGGATTTTAGGGTGATATGTCCCTTTAAGTTCTTGGGAACAGCCACATAAACACACACATACGCGTTATTCAAAAATATTAACTCTTTGTTTTTAGTAACTTCTCGATCAGCCATGTGTCAAGTGTGACTTCTGAGAGTCTCTCTCCAACACAAACACACAGACAAACTGACGATCCCTCCAGGCGCAGTCGAGGCCCACTGTGGTCAGTCTGAGACGTTAATTACCAGCGTGTCTCGTTAGTAAGATGTGCTTTACGCAGCGGTGGACCCTGGCCACCCCACTGCTCACCCTGCTCTCCATTAAATCTCACCAATTACTCTAATCAGCGTGAAGAAGTGGAGCACTTCTTTGTTAAAAAATCAGCTAATTAAGATACACGTGGCGCGTCAAGTTAGCGCAGCGGAATCTGCTCTGCCGACAACTTCAGCGTCCGATAGAAAAGCCTTTGTGAGACCGATTCAGATGAAGGGAACCAATCAAAAAAAAGGATTAAAGGCCTTTGATTCTATCTTATGTGAAAAGGCAGAAGCAACATGTAAATACGTAAATGTGTGTGTGTGTGTGTGTGTGTGTGTGTGTGTGTGTCTGTTTCAGAGGTTAAGCTTCCTTTGTAGGCAAGGAACCTGTCAGTTCAAAGGGTTTGAATCTGTCATTTGAAAAAGAAAAAGGGAAAAAAAGGGGTCAGAAGCAGCAAAAAACAGGAGGAGAGAAGTGCACCTCCACATTCAACAAAAAGGTTATCGGGGGCAGAGGGTGTATTTTATTTTTGGCATCAAGAAGAAAGGTCTGAGCTGTGGAGGGAGATTGGCCACACCAGACGTGATTTCAAACGGCTACTGCTGCTTTTCATTTCCACTGACCACCTTTGTCTAACGACACTGAGAGGAATATGTGAAGAGAATCGGCGCTGGCTTCAGGCTCTAATCACCGGCCCTTTGTCAGGAGAGGAGAATCAAGACTTTCACGGTCGCTCCTTTTTGCGGTCTTTGTCGCTCGTCACTATGGATGTGAACGACGGGATCAAAGGCAAAAAAATGTCACCGGTTAGAAGGGAATCTTTCCCATCACCTCAGATATGATAGCACTCAAGGCGCCCGCCGCGGCGAGGTGAGCCATTTCTGTGCGTATTTATGGATATGTTTGTCCGTCCGTCCCTGAGTATGTGTCGTTTGTTTCTGTCAGGTATGTGGAAAGGTGATCTGAGGTACTCCTGATCATTTGCAAGCTGCAGATGGGCAGAGAACGGCTTCTTCTTCATCACGCACACTTGTGTTAAATTTAGCCACATTCCGACACAACAGCAGCTGTTGGGAGAGACGAGGTGGAGGAGAGCGACAGGAAAGCAGGAGAGAGATAATGTGTGAGAGGGAGGCGAGACGGGGGAGGGGGGGGGGGGGTGACGAGGTGGAGGACAGAAAGTGACAGAAGGCGGGAGGGGGGGGGAGTGAAATTGAAAGACGGCTCATGGAGTAAAGAAATTGTGAGAAAGGCGCTGCGGGCAGAAGCTATGGCATGTCTAAAATCCCATGTTGGCGGTGTTGGGGAATGGGCCTTAGAAGAGGGGGCTCAGTGTGAGTGAGTGATGGAAGGGAAGATGGGGGAGTTCAACCGCGGCTTGTCTAAACTCACAGGCTCGGTGCCTCTTCATCACTGTCTATCACTTCTATTCCAGACACCTCAATGTCAGGGAGAGTGGAAACCGACGCAGGGACACTGACAGCAGGAGAGAGAATAGTAGCGGAGGGCTCAAGCTCCCGGATCATGTCGGGGGGCTGCTGAAGGATTGGTGTGTGGGTCTGTGTTTAAACCCTGCATTCCCTGCAAAGAGTGACTGATGCACTGATGTGTGTAGGCTCTTTGTATCTGCGCACACACTCCTTGTACAACACTCACCTGCTCCACCCAGACTCCAGACCCCTCCTCCGGAGCCCAGAGGATCATGGTTTTGTCCATGGAGGCAGAGAGCAGACTCAGTGGCTGTTGCAGCACACCGCCTGCAGGGGGAGATAAAGAGAGTGGGGGGGTTGAGCTGAAGGAGACTCTTGGTGAACCTGCAGGATTTCGTCTGATTTTGCACAGAATCCGACCCAATGGCACCAATTACAAGTAAGAATAAACACATAGAAAAAGCCAATCTTCCGGCTGATGATCGTTAGGTCATATAGAGGCATCGGTATTAAACTGAGACTGTTTCATAACCATTTAAAAGTTCCTCACATGAACTTTTAGGACGTTTTCCAGCTCAAGAGAGGAGAGAGGATGCGAGGGAACACACATATCACGATTATAATCTATGCTTGATGATAGTAATGATTCGTGTTTGTAAGGATGTCAAAATAATTAAGACAAAATAATGCGATTACGATTTTTGAGCAAAATAATTGCAACTACCTTTTCTCTCATAAAAGAGCAGGTTTTCTTACTTGAAGAATCCGAACACAACGATGTGTGATGTAAACAAAAGCTGGGGTGGGTGTGAAGTGATCTCGATGTAATAGGATTTTAAGAGTTTAAAGAGAACATTTAGCACATCAAGCAGCCTTTTTCCCTCGAGAGCTAATTAAGACAATAACTTTTCACACCCATCTTTCCTTTTTTCCCCCTTTTAAATTGTCACCGTTTTGTGCTGTCTTTTGTAAGCAACAGCGTTCTAAGATAAGGGGAGAGAAACACTCTATCTCAATATATATTCATTTCCACAGGCTGTAGAAACAGAAGAGGTTGAAATGTTTAGAGGTTCGAACTATGTCAGAAAGTTTTAACCACTTTTGCAGGAACTCACTGCCAATTAACTGAAACTTTTGTGAGTTATGAACAATCCCTTCCCTGTTTTTTTTTTTTAATCAAGGTACCTTTGTAGAGAGGAGGCTGCCAGTGGACTCCATAGACCCAGTTCTCATGGCCTGCCAGGACCGTCTCCAGAGACACAGCAAACACAGAGGAGACGTCTGTAGCAGGAACAGAGAGGCCAAATGAAGACCGTGTTATACCACGAACAAGAGAAAGGCCAACTATATGTCATTCTTATTTTTCTATGAAAAATCAATAAGGTTATGCTACACTGATAAGACAAACACGCATGGTTCTTTGTGGTGGTAAGTAACCACTTTGTGCCATTATACCGTGAAAAAGAGTCTATTCATTTGGTTAATTAGGAACCTTTTTTTTTAATATATAAATCAAGCCTGTACTCACCTCTGTCCTTCACTTCAAAAAGGTCCTCTTTCATTCTGATGATGGTGTGATCGTCCTCTATGCGGGCGTCTGTCCCAGACTTGGCACAGAGCCTCCACACTCTGATGAGGCAGTCCTGGGAACAGCTGGCTAATAACAGCTCCCCACCTGAACGAGACAGAGAGAGAACATGGCAACCTCCCGGACTGAAAGACATTCTCTATTAACTCTTAAAAAACACCCCATGATGAAATGTTGGCAATCGGCCTTTGTGTTATTCACTTTCCGTGACGAAAGGTCTGTTATTATCAAATACTATTATTTCTGTTGCAGCGTATAGCAACACTAGATACTGACCTCGAAGCAGAGCTCATGTTTAGAGTGATGCATAATTGAGCTAAAGGATAAAAAGTTTTGCTTCCTGGTTTGTAATGAGGCTCCCCTAGTTTGTCAATAGGCTCCCGCTGTCAATTTAATTATTCAATTATTTGTCTGAGCTGTTATCGAGGCTATAATGCTGCTGACTGTGACATGGCCAGGAAGACAGCAGGAGCACTGGCCAAATATAAACAAAGCTCGAGCCACTATCTCCAAGAGCTCCCGTCTGTCACATTATGCGTTTAAGGTTTAGTCTAATGGCCACTGGCCCACAGTTGCTTCTGCCAAGATAAACAGACTCCTCTATTGCTAGCACCAAAGGCCTCCTGAATGCTGAGAGAGGCTGGAGGAAGTCCATAATCGTGTGTCGATCATGATGTAATGACATCAATGATGAGGACAATGATTGTTCTCTGCCAAAACTGCTCATGTTTCTTTAACTTGTCAGAGTTTTTTTGTGGAATACTGTTTTTAATACTTGTGATGATTTAAATTACCCAAGGCTTCAACTTCAACTTAATCATGTGTGTGGAGGTTTTTTGGTCATTCAATTTTTAAACACATTAATCACAACTGTGACTTCAGAGTCGGTCACTCTGTCGACACGTTTTATTCATTATTTAAAAAAAAAAAATTTATTTGTATTACTTTAGTTTTTACTTCTATTTGTGTGAAGTACATTGTGAGAGATGAAAGAAGTCAAATTCCTTGTGTGTGTGAATATGCATATGAATATGCACAGTTGTTACAACTGGCACTGCAGTCAAATGAGCGTAACAGTTCATATGAATTGAAGGTGTCAGCGTTGCCTGATTATAATTAAACCAATAAGGCTTCATGAATCGGAGTCACACAACCAGACCTGCTCACCAGATGTTTTTGAGTAACAGCAGCTGGAGACTCAGGGGGAACTTTTTCTTGCTAAGCCAGCAAATATCAAAACACAAGTTAATCACTGTCAGTAAACGCTTTGAGTCACTGCTCACTGACGCGAAGGAGGGACAATGGTGAGCTCTTGTTCTACAGACTGCTGCCTTGCTGCTACAGGTAATGTGATATATGCAAAGGACACTCTCAGTGCTTCGGTTAAAGTTTGAATGAGAAGTGAGTTCAGATCAGTTAGTGGACAGATGGAAATGTCCTTCAGGAACCATAAAATTACAACATATAATCAGCTGATTTTATACTAATGCCAAATTTATTCTACAATAAGGATTGATGGGATGAAAATCTAGATTTAGAAAAATAGGATAAACGTCGAAACACGAAAACAGAAAAATAGCATCCTGCTCTGAATGCCAGCGGTTCACAGCTATGATACACTGCACCTGTAGTGCTGCAATTTGCCATCTGCCAGGTCATAATAGAACAGAATGATTTATGTATGTAACTACTATCACAGTGGCGAGAGGGGTTTTTGTCATTCCTACGGGGATATTTCATATAAACAAACATTCCTCCGTCTCTTTGCTGGTAGCTTGGCAGCGTGGAGTAGGTCATAGACTGTGAGTGGGAAGGAGACATTGGTGGAGAGGCCTGGTTAAGGGGATGAAATAGCTTTTACAGAGTCAGAACAGTGCAGTAATGAAAAGCCCTTGAAGAGGGTTACACAATGAGTGAGAGCATTGGATTGGATCCATGCATTGCCTTGTGCTTTCATGATCCTGTGAATAGCACAGAAGCTGGTGACACTGGACTCAAAATAACTTGTTTAAAAGCTGCGTCTAGTTTTGGATTTTTTCTAAACGCTCCATTGATCTAAAAAAAGGAAGATTGTCTTTTTGCTTGCTTGCTTTTTGCTTTAAGAAGGTCAGGAAGCACGTGTCTGTCTTGCTCATCAAATTCTCTCTCAGCATTCAGCCAAACAGACGTTATCTGACTCTTTCAAGGCCCAATACTACCCAGTTTGCAGGGCTGCTTAATTTAAACCAAAGATCATGAAGAACAAACAATAAGTCTTCTGAAGACTTGTTAACAGAGAGTTATTTTATAATCGTATAGCAGTGCCAACATATCCTGTATATTGTATTTCTATCTGACTTCTATCATACTTCTGAAACAGCAACACTAGCATTCCTCCTAAACGGCAGCGCTCACCTAGAGATGCCCAGGCCACTCCACGAACCCAGTCTTCATGCCCTTGCAGCGACATGGTTTTCTGGAGCTGTTGTAGAGCAATTAAAAAGGTTAATTGTTGCTGTCACACTTGAGTAATTAAAACGAAAGTGTTGACATCGGAAATGATGTATGAGCCCCCGACAGAGTATCGGCCTGTGCTTACCTTTCCGTTAGACTGTACATACAGATGTACCTGAGAGTTATCGCCCCCACAGGCCAGTATGGGAACTGCGAGAAAAGAAGGTAAGGTTTTCCCACAGTCATGTAAGCTTACACACACATTGCATACATTTACATCATGGTTTTATTAAGAGGGTTGAGGTGGAAGGGAAGGATGAAGCACAGCATCAAACAGACAAAAGGCGTGTAGAGCAAACTGACACGAGCCACTTCAAATGCAAGCTGCATTTTGAACAGGGCATTCTGTTACAGATGCTAAAGCAGTGGTGCAAATAGAGACGGATGACATGTGAGGAGTCTGTGTGTGTGAATGCATGTGGAGCACAACTTAAAGGATGTCTATGTAGGAACAGCTTAGGCTTACCTCTGCTGCCTGGCAACAGTGCCAGAGAGACATCCATCATGAAACTGCTGCCAAATGATAAGGTATGGAGGCACTCAGCTGAGGAACACACAAGCACATAGAATTAAACTTTCTGGTGTCCTTCGAGAAATACTGCTACACTACAATATAATATAGATTATGTTAAATGATATGGGTTTTTTTTCTTCGTTTTGTGTGTGAAAAGAGTTGCATGTTCCTGTTGGAAATATCTGCCAAAAGAGACATTTTTGCTCTGTCTCCCTTTATGTGTAGAGGCCAAGGGTCTCTCAAGCTGTCACAATCTAACATAACATGGATAATATTTTTATCTGGAAGTACACCCCAAGGTTACGCCCCGTCCGTGTACACGCACGCTCAACTTCCATGACTGTCAAGCAGCATCAGTGTTCATCTGCGCTGACAGGTGGACAGAAACTTTCAACAAAGAGAAGATGTTCTGGGTGACAGCACAGGGAAAAAAAGGGAAAAGTAGATACGGACGACAGCTTGGAACGCCATATATATATTAAACTAGGTGAGGAAATTAAAGCAATACTGTCGTACAATTAATTTGGCTGTGGTGATCGTTTCAACCCACATTTTTGAGGAAATTAAAATCTTGCAAGGAGAGATCTGCCCAAAAATATCTCCCTTTTTCTCACTGACAGATTATTTCACCTGTTCTGCCTGTGTGTTGAGTTTGTTTAAACAAAGACAGTATTGTAAGTGTATGTAAAAAATATATATACATAGACACAATGTCATAGCTGTGATGCACACTATGTTCTGCAGCACTGCAGAGGTGATGCAACTGATCATGTTGTTTGTAAATACTGCCATGTCGTCTAGCAGCCACTAGGGGGCAGATAGTCTACCTGAAAGTGAATGAATAAAATTGATAATTTACTTATCAAGTAATGTGCGATTCATTATTTCTGGATAGACTCATTAAAATAAAAGGGCAAGGCTCCTCCAGTCTGCATGTCAAAGTGTCCTTGAGCAAGATACTGAACGGTATTTGCCAGTTTTCTTTGTGTCTCCTACCTTCTTTGGCTTCATTGCAGAGCCACAGTCGGACGGTGGAGTCAGATGCTGAGGAGGCCACTAGAATCTTTGAATCCTCCACATAGATGGCATCTACAGCACAAACTGGACCAGTGTGGCCCTTACACTGCACCAACTGGGTGAACTGGAAACAGCGGAAACAAACAACAACAAATTTTAGGAGATAGAAAAAAGAGAGATAAACACCGTGTGATGAAACAGATGGGTTACCTTCCCATCCTGAGCCTCCCAGATGATGAGCCGATTGTCTGAGCCTCCTGAGACAAGGTGACTCTCTGCAGCTGTGATGACAACAACAACAACAGCACAGTTATTAAGTAAATATTAGATATATGGCTAAAGTTGTAGTTCTAGTTCATTTAAGTTTGGTAACAGTTTGTGGAAGAGTTTCTAAGATGGAAGGGGAATGCTCGTCCAGGTTCGGTGCAGAAGGACAGCCTGTAGACAGCACTAGTTTTGGACTTAACTTCTCTCTCAACTATTCATCATAATCTGAGCATGGTGACAGGCAGAGTGGCACTATGCACTGGAAGTCAGTGTGGTGCTAGTGGGATCAGAATAATTGGACAGACAGAGAGAAAAGCCATTTCAATTGAGGTCCTCGTCCCAACATAATATAATATAATACAATACAAATGAATATAATATCATATAATACAATTCAGCAGGTGCTTCAGTTTTGGCTCCCATGAGGAAAAAGTTGGGCACGACTGCAGTTTAGACCGTTTACGGTGAGTCACACGCCACAAAGGTGCTTTACACAAACTGCTTGAGATCCCCACAGACCCGAGGTCAATCAATTTGTTAATAATGGCTTCATTTCATTGTTTTCTGTCCCTGTTTTATGACGTGCTTTTAAAAAAAATACACCTCAAATATCTCTACATTATTAACAGGTGGCACTATTTATTCAGTTTGTGTTGTCAGTCATTTTGAAGTAGACAGAGACATATTTCATCTGTCTGGTTTGGTTTTGCACAATAACCAAATTCATTGTAAGTGAAACTTTTCTGAAATAATAATACCAATCTTTCTGGGGGGGTTTCTGATAACAATAATGACACAACTAATAACATGTTGCTACTTTTGTTGGTAGGATCAGCATTTAAACCATAATGAGGACGACGAGCTGAAAACTTCCCACCGTGATTCCATATTATATAACCATTAAATCTCTCTTTGTTATGGTGGTAAATCAAAGAGCAGGTCACATCCATCAGAGTGACAGCAGGTCCTCCACTCACCACAGTCCTCTCTGTGGACCCACCGGACCGTGTTCACTCTTCCTGTGTGTCCGTTCAGCACAGCCACGACCCTCCTCTCCTGAGGTGAAACCAAATAGTGCGTTAACTTAGGTGACGGACAAGAAAATGTAGTTTATGTGTAACGAAGTGTTGCTCGGTTATCGTTAGCTATCACACCATTACAGCTTTAAAGAGGAACACAGACAGATGTTATTACCTGCGGGTCGTACAGAGCCACAGAGTAACATGTCCCAAAGGCAATTATCCCCCCACGACCCCAAGAAACAACGTTGGGAGTCCTGTTTGCACAGCAAGCGACATGGCATGTTTCGATTACGGGCGCCGCCATCTTGGAAGCTGTAGTTGTGGCGTTGCCGTAAATGTGGCTGTAGAGAAACTGACGCTGCAAACAAAGGTTCCGCATCCAAAGCTCTAACATAAGTGGTGTTATTGTTTTGGGAAGGTTTAGGAGAAAATACGTAATCATCTTTATTATTATTTTTATACGTGATTTAATGTTAACGTTAAAGCGTTTTAACTGACTCACGTGCACTGTTGAGGAATGTCCATTAGGTGGCGTACGTCAACCACAAAATCCAGAGAGCTACTCATAGTGTGATATATTGGTTATTGGTTGTTCATTTCTTGCTTATGAATGTTTTACTAACCCAATATTTTAACTTGGCCTTATGAACATGCATAATTAAACAGCTCTACGAATGTAATACCCAGTGGAATTGACCAAAGTAGATCACAGTAGGATTTAATGTGCTTGAAGTGAGAAAGAGTAATAATGAGGAGATTATTTATTGGTCTGAAAAGATTTTTTTTTCTTTATCCCCCCCTTCAGGGAGCCAAAGGTCAGACCAAAACAGAGCTGGCAGGGATTTAGTGCCTTGTTTGGAGAGATTTGGATGGATGCTTGAGGATTGCATCATTGGTTTTCTGGCTGAAGTTTGGTCCCGTTAAGCCACTCTGCTGCATCCGTTGAGTGTCTGTTAATGGCACTGAAGACAACCCATGCATTTATTGAACAAAGGGAGTGCTTGGTGTATGGTACGTTATTAGAGTATTCATGGGTCTAGCTGCATATTTAAAGCACATAATATCAAATTCAAATGTTAAAAACGTAATGCTTTCCTATTTTTTTGCCTGGGTCTAAGTAAGAGGAGAACAAGATGCAAATATACTGCATATAAACCTGATGACATTTTTCTTAATTATTATTTTGAATTTGCTCCATCAACAATCAAGGTGCCCCAGTAGGCTACGCACGAACTTCTGTGTCGGACTTTATTATCCCATTCCCAAGTGGTGACTGGGGGTGACTGGTCGCAGCTGAGCTTGCTGGCAGCCAGACAGCCTTGCTTGTTAAAAAAAAAAAAGGTCCTTAGGCTTTATGGATTTCAAAGGTTGAGGTGACATTTTTGTCACAAGGAGTTTCTAGTCCCCCACTTGACAAGATCAGGGAGAAAATGCAATGGCATCTGTGAACCCTTGACATGATTTGATGAACGACAATGAAGCAAGAAAAACAGCGGGTAGAGCTGAAATGCGTAGGGATGGAGAAGGGGAAAGAGGAGAGGCTGGGTCTTTTTGGCTCGCCTCTGGCTGTGCTGACTTGTGGTATATGTGCATGACAAAGACACACTGTCACCGATGCTTGGGGAGAAAATAGATTGTGTTCGTCTTGCTATTGTTGTCCCTCCTCACTTACTCCAAGGGAGACAGGATTTAGACAGACTTGGCGGGGTGAGACGACCCCTCTGTGGAGGATATCCATGCATCTATGGCTCTCATCTCAGGAGTGGCAGCTAGGCGATAGCTGGGATGTGGCCAAACAGCTGCGTCTGTGAAAAAAAGAAAAAAACATCTCTATTATGTCGTACTGCAGCATTCATCATGCTCCCGTGTTGAAATCTCTGTACCTGCTGACACAATGCAGGATTAGTTTGAGCAGATGTTATAGGGACTTGCACGGGGAGAGGAGGTTTGTTTTGGAAAGATTTTTGTCCTCTTCTCCCATAAGGACACACCTTTATGTGAGATGTTTTGTCAACATGTCTTTGCACCAGGGCGCAAGCGAACTGTTGGTGCCAGTGGTGACAGGCTCATCCACGGAAAGTGCTTTGATTCAGCCTGTGGACACGCCACACGCTCTGCATCCGCTATGATGCGCTCATTAGAAGGCTAGTTGAAAAAAATAGAAAAGGTTCCTGCTAATAAGGACATCGCAGGGAGGTCAAATTCCTACCATATCGGAGACATTGTAGTGTGTGGATTTATCATTAGCAATTGGGCTGTTAAATCTGTGTTTGCTTGATTGAATATAGGTATACATTTGTGTTTCTTAATCTTGTATTACCCTGTTTTCGTCTTAGAACAACCGCAATGATGTAACAAAAGACATGGAGACGCAGGAAAGCCAAGTTTACTGTGATCGGTGCATGCTATGCCACTTTGCTGCAGCCTTGTTTGTGTACATGCAATTAAATTAGTCTCATCCCTGAGTATTTGGCAGAAGGAGAGTGGTGCATGACAGACAGATGAACCCCTCCTTATTTGCACTGCTGCTTTGGTTATTTGATACATATTGAACATTTTAAAATGGCAGATTTTTGTGCAGTTTCGTTTCGCGGTGCCTTATTTGCATTGGAAGCAGTGTCATTGTTCCTGACTGGAGTCCATAAGAACACAAACATCTGTAAGCCAGTCGGGATTAAACTCATCTAACATTTAAACAGACCCGGGAGCTTTTAACTGTAAAACTATGCAGGGTTAGTCAGTAAAAACAGCGCACGGCCAACTAAATATTCAACCAGGGCAGCTCACCTCAGTTTGACCTCCTCTCCGGGCCTCTGTAACATTGTAAGTGGGCGAGTTCGGCTGCAGGTCTCTGTCAAAGCTGCGTTGGCCTGAAGAGCAACTACTTTGAGCGATATTTCTTTTAACCGAGTTCATCTGACCTGCAGGCTCAGGGTTCCCGGGAGGCTCGTGTTAATGTGTGCAATGTGGTGTGAAAACTAGACACAAAACATGGGTTGTTAAACTGCCAAAATACTAAACATAATCTTAATATAAAAGAACGGTGTACACATACATATACAAAGTATAGATGTATTCATGTTTTCAGGAGGGAAAAAACATTTTGCCCTTTCAATGCAAATTTCAATCTACGTACCTAACAGGGTGATTTGACTGAGTGCACAGTCACAGTCAGTGTACAGCTGGAGGGAATGATCCAGAGAGAGAGAGAGGAGAAGTCAGCACTTCTATGCCAGAGAGAGGGAGAGAGAGAGAGAGAGAGAGAGAGAGAGAGAGAGAGAGAGAGAGAGAGAGAGAGAGAGAGAGAGTGAGAGAGAGAGAGAGAGAGAGAGAGAGAGAGAGAAACAGCTGCTAGCAACACAATCACACTATGCATAAGCATCTTTTATTTAATGAGTAATACCCTTGGACATTGCAGATGAGTATAAACAAAAACATAACTTCCTGCGTGTACGGGTTTTCAGGCATATTGTCAAAATGCAATATGCCTGAAAGAGATTAGAGGCAGAGTGGCAAATATTGAATATTCCAGCACAAATGAGATACTGTTTAGAATAACAAGCCCGTTTTCACAGCTAGAGTGTGGCACTGACAAACTCGATGAGAATTACGCACGCTGTTGTGCTTGTTTGAGCTTGTGGATTGGAAACAATTTGTCTTCTTGATAACTAAACTATTTCCCCTGAAATGGCTCATGGATCAAATTTCTTATCTTATTCTTTTACCTCTTGAATGTATCCACTTTAACCAGAATCATTAAAACTGGCACAAGTTGATATATCACAATGCAAGTAGCCGGAGTGGAGTTTGTTATCATGCAATCGCTTGGAAGAGAGCCTCAGAGCAGATTAGCAAAAAAACATGCAGATATTATCTAGTTAGTAGTCGAGCCATTCATCAACGTGGAACACAGCCCTGTCTGCTCACAGCAGCCAAACTGCTCGCATGCCATCATAATGATGCAGTGTGTGTGTGTGTGTGTGTGTGTGTACATCTCTCTCTCTCTCTCTCTCTCTCTCTCTCTCGTGTGTGTGTGTGTGTGGGGGGAGTGAACCCAATGTAAACAGACAGGGTTAGACTAAAGCTCAGGGGTTTTAAATAAATACTGGCAGGGCCTGAGAGCAGCAGACAACCGTACCACGCACACACACACACACACACACACACACACACACACACACACACACACACACACACACACACACACACACACACACACACATGACCATTGTCTGTTCTGCTGACACAGAGTGTGAGGCAGCCCATAGTTGATGATAAAGCAGGTATCAGAAGTCCTCCCTCTCAGTGCCACAGTGCTTATAAACCATATCGCCCCTCAGCCGTCGAGTGTGTTTGTTATATGAAGTGTTATTCACCACTTGTCATCCAGTGGCTGCACTTGAAAAGCTATACAAAGAGCTACCGGAGCCACTTGGGGATACAGAGAATTTGGTCAAGTTTGGTCAAGGCTCAGATCCAGTAGGCAATAAAGTATTTGTCCTTTTATGGATACAAGTCACTGGGTCACAAAATAAGAAGGGGAACAATGTGTCACCGGGGTAAAAACGTGTTTCTTTCTACCCCGTTTGGAGTGTGATAGCAAGATTAAATAAAACCCCTAATGCAGTCAATCTACACACATTGATAATAGTGTAAGTAGAAGTTATGGGCCTTACTGGAAAGGGGATGCCAGATCGTCTCGTGTAGACCAAAGTCATTCCATCCAGAAATAACATCTGTATGAGTCATTGTAACCTCCAAGTCAGTCAGTTTGTAATGAAATGTCATCCTGCCATTTCTCTGGGGGGAAAAGATCTTATACAAAAACACAAAAACCCTGTTTGTAAGTCTTTATCACGCATCAAAAGATTCATAGTTCTATTGTACCGCTGTTTTGGTTTATCCCTTTGGCATTTCTGAGTTTCTTTTTATCTTTTCTTTTTCTGTCTTCAGATCCACATTGGGGAAGCAGTCGGGGGAGATTGGGAGGGATGTGGGGATGTGCTGAATTTTGGTAATGGATAAATGTGAAATGGGGGATTTACGCCTCTAAGCATCTTATCTTGCATCACATCCTTCTGCTTATAAAAAGAAATACAATTAGTATGAAAAGAAAGCACACGTATGTCCACAGCTCAAACACACATCTCCAGTTGTAATGATGGGTTCAGCTACACTTTTGCAAACAGATTTCCAGCACTTGTCATCCAATGAAAATATGACTACAGAGGATAATCCCCTTTATTTGAAAAAAAAAAAAAAAAAATCCCAATCATGTCAGATCTACGTATTCCAGTTTGTTTTAAATATCAAAACAACAAATGCTGGCTCATTATGTTTTTGACATTTGTTTGCAATTTTAGTAGTTTACTTATTACAAGCAAAACTGAACTCTTATAAATAAAAAATACTGTAAGGGCCCAATGGCAAAGCACGCAACCCTTTGAGCAGTATTCCATTCAGAGCGGGCGGCTTGATTGGCATATCTGGTGGATGTTTTGAGAGGATGATAAGGGATTCTCAGACTCCAGGGGATAATGTTTTTTTTTTATTTGTGTCTCTGGGATCAAGCCAGAGATCTGTGGGGACACTGGCTGCAAAGTCATCTGAAACCTGCATGGGTGGGTGGCTGGATTATGAAATTATAGCTCTAAAACTCAAACATAAGATCCTCTGAAACATGCATGACTGATTGATACAATACAAAAAAAAAAGTCCAGATCAGATCTACTTTTTTTTTTTGCACGTTATGTCCAAACACTACTGCCAATACTGAAATTAAATATTAATCCAAACGTGTAATAGTGTTTCAGAAAACATGATGAAGTGCACTTTGCACACGAGCAGCCAGCGGTGGGGGGACCTGCAGATGCGTGTGCGTGCCGTGGTGCGCGCGTGTGTGCGGTTGCCCACAGTGGTGTGTGCTGCTGCAGTCTGCTCCCCGCCGCTGCTGAGTTAACTACATGGACATTAGCGGCGCAACCACCGGATTAAAACAGCAGCGCGCGGAGCGTGGAGAGCCACTCGGTAACCGACCGTGTAACCGAGGCAGGAATCCCGGTGTGCAATAGGAAGTCCGTTACGTCAGTTCGCGGGCTGCGAAAACAGCAAGAGAAAGCGGCTCTTAAGTGAACTCCGTTGTGTCCGTGTATTGTGTGGTGCCGTCCGGCAGGGAGAGCTCGGCGGGAATGGCTTCATCTCCGTGCGGCAACAGTAACTTTGATTCCGGCCTGGAAATCAAAACTCGCTCGGTGGAGCAGACGCTTATTCCTTTAGTATCGCAGGTGAGTACCCCGCAAACCGAGGCGTTATATCTGTTGTTTCGGAGCACCGTAGGCCTACTTTTAAACGTACTTTTTTACGTCACAACAGCCGTGTTCGCACTACATGAGGCTAACTTTGATTCTCGTGTTTACCTGCGCGCGCGCGTGTGTTTGTGTGTGGAGAATGCGTGTTTCGCTCTCGTGCTCGTTTAAAGACTGTCCCACGTGTGTTTGAATTCACTACAAGTCGTTACATTGCTGCTGTCACCGATGTTATCAGTAATGGTGAGTAGAATACAGCCGAGGCTACGTCGTTACACGTTGTTATTACACACACACAGCAAAGTCTTATGAACTCCAAACTTTCAACATACAAGAGAATTACATAACAGGCTACACTGCAGTGTAAATGGGGAAATGAAACTGGAGAGCAATTAAACCAATGAGCAGCCATCCAAAGAAAACCCCCCAATTAATATGATATTAATCCCCCTTTTTGGCAGGATATCACCAGAAACTCTCCTGGAAGTTGTCGCCCTCCTCTTTTGAGAAAACATTGTTCAAGAGGGCCACTTTTCCCTGAGAAGTTGTGTGCAGCCAGGACTGTACTGTGACTCCCACTTCTCTAATTGTGCCACTTTGAGGCACTTGTTTTGTTTTTCAATAAACAGAAGAAGAAGAAAGAAAGACCCACTTAAAGCCACTGCGCTCTTTCAGCGACTCTTCTCTTGCACACTCTAAACAGCAGCCCCGGCTTTAAAAGCAAGGGGGTCAGAGATAATGAATCATTTTATTGTATGGTACAGCAATTAGACTGCAAACTCCAAGCCTGTTCGGTAATGATTTGTTCAACGGTAATGTCTTTTTAAGCTTTTTGATTTCCGTTTTAGGAAATACCAGATTATTTACTTTTTGCAAAGGTTGCCTGCTTTTGAAATGAGGACGACTGCGGTGGCTGCATCTCCTGAATGGGGGAGTGACCACCGGTCTTATAAATGCTAATACACCCCTGTTGTGCAGGAGGCTAAAGAGCCAGAGACCTGTAAATGTTCTGTTGCTTCTACTGAGAGGCGGTGGAAGTGAGGCGCCTCACCGGTGGGTTAACAGAGTCTGGACAATGCCATGATTGAAGGTCTCTGACACCGTCCTCCCCCCCCCTGTGAAAACTGAAAGCCTGCTTCCTCCCTCTCATTGCTCTGGAAGATATACTGTAAAGTCATCCTGTACTGAATGGATATGGGTTAGTTATCAGAAAAGGACACCTGTTAGGAGTTTGGTTATACAATATGAGAAATCAAGGAGGAATTCAGGTGAGGTTATACCTGTGATGCAAACGGCAATCCCTGTGAGAATATTTATAGTAAGCACTGCTGTTATATTGTGTAAAAAACCTTCAGTAAAAGGCTGCACTCTGCGTTATCTTAATAATAAACACTGCAGCAAACTTCTCCTTCCCGCTGAGAAAGCCTGGCCGAGCTCCAGTGTGTAGTATAGAAGACTGTGCTGTATACTAGCGACATTCAGCATATAACGGTCCACTATGTTGAATCGTGGGCCTCAAGGACAAGCTTTCTGAACTTTTTTTTCCCTTCAGTGTGATGCTGGTCCCCATAGCAACAGAGCTCTGCAACGCTGAAAGAAACAACATTTCCTAGGACCATTATCTCCATATGTAATGTTTTCTTGTTGTTGTTGATGTCATCTGGAGAACGGTCACTCAGTGAGGTACTGGCCGGTGCATTGGTTTCTCCTGTGAGTGCAGCGTTGTCACATGCACACAAATCACTCAATTATATTCACAAAACCTCTAGAGCTGAAACGATTAGTCGATTGCCAGTTACAGCAAAAGTTGCAATTGATTTATCATTTAAGTCTTTTTTTTCTTATTTTTTTCAAGCAAAAATTGTGTTCTCAAATGTGAATATTTTGCTGGGTTTCTTAATAAAAGAATATAATTGGGATTGAGACAAAAGAAAATGTTTTAAGGTGACAACATGAGCTCTGGGAACTTGTGATGGGCATTTGTTTTGGAATTGTCTAAGATCCAACAGATCAAACGATTAATCACTGAGAAGATAATCTTCTGATTATTCCATGATGAAATTAGTTGCAGCCCTACATGTTTCATAGTAACTTAATTTCCCCAGTAACCCATGTGCATTGTACATAATAATGTACATGACTTGTATAATTGTTGGCTTAATAACCAGAAGTAGATGTGGTATTCTACTGTCTAATAGGAAATAGAAACATAGCAGCAAAGTGAAGGGACTTTGCTGCTTTTTCTTGTTTTATGCATGTATAGAACAACTGTCACTTGCCATGTTAGGGCTTCTGACGCATGTGCACTGAATCAAAATGCAAAAATAAATCTGTCTAACTTGTGTATATAAGTGGTCATGAGAAAGACTGACGTTTAACGCAGCTGTGGTACTCTGATTACCGCCTCAATGTGAGAATGATAACTGAGTTTACGTGACTGTACTGAGAATGAATATTGCCTTACATGGGTTATAATTAACTCATTATAGCCGCCGTAAACGCACCGACTGTGTGGGCTGTTTTGTGCCATTTTTTTTTTTTCCTTTTAAAGGAAATTTGTTTGTATATATGTGTGTTACTCGTGTGCCGCGGGGGTCATTAGATAACGATCACGGCTGGAAATGAAAAAGGCAGCATCGGTGAGAGAAGCTGGTGTTTGATAAGGTATCATGTTGTGCACTGTCCCCTGTTTTTCTTGTGTCTCTTCTCCTCTATGACGTTCACATCCTCAGGCCTCTGTTATCAGCTTCACTCCCACCAGGGTGTAATTATAGGCCTGGGAGTCCTTGCACTCCGTACACACACACACACACACACACACACACACATGCATGCACACAGTCCCGCCCACCTCTTCTCTTTTTATATGTGTATATATACCTGTCTTATGGAGCACAGGTGTGTGTGTTTATCTCTTCACTAGTGAGTCTGAGTGTTGACTTCATTCCCAACGTTGGTGCAATTTTAGCAATTTAAATGATGTCTGAATGATGTCTGGGTCCTGTTTTCGTAATGCGGCCACCTGGATGTTGTCTATGTGCATCCCCTATCAATTTGACCGTCCACTTCACCCTTTTCAGAACAGAAGGGGCCCTCACTCGATTTAACAGGAGCGCTCTCCTCGGCTAAGAATTCGCTCATGTGCGTCGTCTTCTCTGCTGCAGCCATCTCCATACCCATAGGCTTCCTGTTGCGGAAGTCAAAAATGTATTGGGCATCAGGCGGTGAGAAGCGAAACTATGAGGATGTGTGTGTTGTTGTGTGTGTGTGTGTGTGTCCTATCTGCTCTATTGCCAGCTGGAAGGCAATTAGTGATAATCTGGCTGTTTTTTCCTTGAGATCCGACTCTTGTTTTGAAGTGTAGATTAGTGAAATAACAGCTCTGTTCCAAGTTTTTTTTTATAATTGAGGTGTGTTCCTAGTAAAAACACACCCGCTGTCTGGGTGCGGACATGGTGGTCCTCAGGCTGGTGTGGTGCAACGGTGTTGTTTTGAGGTAAAGATGTGTGGGAATGAAAAAGGGGCCTGCTAGTTATATCTCAGACTTTGATCAGGTGAACATTCAAACACTTTTGACACACTGGCCTTGTGATTACATAGCTATGCCAGCTCCGTTTTTAAGTCACAAGTTTCTTTCTCCAACTATAATTGGACCTGGAAAATCTGTTCTCTGTCCAATATTCTTTTTTAGACCTCGACTTTGTCATGCTTCCAGGGATTCTGCAGTGCTTCCAGTGCCGTCTAATGTGCTCAAGGACCGTGGGTAAAAAAAGAGAAGCTTTTCCATGTTCGTTTTACTCACAAACAGGATTGACATGGCATATGTGTTACCCGAACAAGCAAGTTTGAGGATGTGAATGGCTCAGAGCATTAGCATTTTGCCACATAAATACTGCATTAAACAAAACTCTCTCTTCTTGGAAATGTTGGAAATGCAGTTTCATTGAGGTTTCAGCTTAATGTTCCTGGTCCTGTGGAGGGCTGACATGACAAACGTCCAGGTAGTGGAGTTGTTTTTTATACCTGGACAGAGAGGCATTACTGTTGCCACCAGCGCTAACAGATCGGCTTCCTCCAGCCGTGTGATGATAATGAAGACAAATGGGTCCCTGGCATGAAGGTAAAACCACACGAGGATTGCAGTGCGCCACAGAATAAGCCTGTATTATGTGTGTGTGAGAGAGAGAGAGAGAGAAGGGTGGGGGATTCCAGTGTGGTTTGTGCGTCTTTGTATCTGCATACTTTGGTATGTGTGATTGTTTGCTCACGGACGACAGAAACTGCGTGGATCTGCGACGCTGTGGTTCGAGGTTTCATGCGTAAGCACCTGCATGTTTTGCGTTCTGTGTGTTGCCACCTTGACCTGATCGCCGTCCACCCTTCAAGACTGAACCAACAAAGTGTCCGATAACACATTCCCAGTGCGGCCACTCTGTTTGAGAGAGTGGCCAGTACGTACGCTATCACCGTTACTCATTTATTTGTCAATACAGTACGCAGTTTTAGACTGGCAGAGCCTGTGGTGTAGTGTTTTGTTTCAGCAGAATCAAAATCACAGTGATTCTCACTCGCGTTATTGTGTAAATGAGGATCTGAGGAGCGTTTTAGTGTTTAGTGTCTCTCACATCCCACTTTTTTTTGTATTTGTCTGACACGCACACACACACACACAAGCATAAACGGCTTGCATGACCACTCCCCCCCCCCCCCCTACCCCCCTGCACTCCCCCTTTCGCTCTTCTCACTATTGCTATCAGGGGAGTCATTACAGATTGCTTTAAGTGCCGATAAAAGGGTCCGTCTCGCATGTCGATCCGTTGACCTCTTCTTTACTAATATGCTTCCGCATGAGAAATTTGGGTATTTTGTGTGAGTGCCTGTGCACGTTTATGAGTGTGTGTGTGTGTGTGTGTGTGTGCGCCTCCACATAATCCAGCCTAAAGGGATCAGTCACCTAGAGAGAACAGCGGAGTTAATTAAGTGTTGAAAAAAAGCTATCTGGTCCTCTGCCATTTAGGTTATCGAAAGGTTGCAGCTAATAGCCATAACCACTTTTAATCGTCTCAATGAAAGTTTCTGCCTCTGACCAATACGCGCTGCTGAAGCTGGGAGGTTGGTAAAGTATTGATTATAATCCTTCCCATTATCAGAGGTGATCACGTAGCTCAGAGCTTTGCATTATTTGTCAACTGAAAATTAAAAAAAGCAATTTTCAGCTCCACCTCAGCACCTTTCAAATCCAGGACGTATGTCTGTAAACATATATTGCTATTGGCTGTTTAAAATGGAATGTTAGAAATCTGTTTAAATGATTCTTCACAATGCCCGGCTATAAGTATCGTATGTAAAGCGCCCTCGAAGGCCTGCAAAGGCTTTTAGAGGCATTTGTGTTCACTATCAAGTCGCCACATGGCCCATTACCAGCCTGCATTTGCAGTATATTCTTAGTTTATGATGATTATATAGTGTTGAGACATCTCATCTCAAAGTGTGAGCACAGCACACAGGAAGAGATCTCTATCAGCAGGAATGTGTTGCCTAATGTAGCATGGTGTTTTGTGTTGTTAAGCCTCACTGGAAGCACCCTGTGGATGGAAACAGATGCATCAACACACCCAGATTAGACGAGCACGTCGTTGTTGATGATAATAATTACTCTGATGTACACTGAAATCAGTTGTATGGATATATAGACGGAAAGAAACATGGTGTGTTATCAGAGATGCTGTCGGGGCAGAGGAGACGTGTAAAAAGACAGCCTACCTACTGTATACTTGTAGCCTCCCACTCGTCTTGTCAGGTATTGGCAGAGATATCGCACAACGTATCAATATTGTCTGCTGCCTGGGCAACCACAGGTAAACAGATCAGTATTTGGCAGACAGCTGTTTGTCTCCCATTGCTTTTCAGTTGGCGCTTTCTTGGCTCAGTGGAGTGATAATTCCAGTCTTGAGCACAAAACATTGACTAGGACACTCGGTGCACGATATGGGGTCCGGGCGCTGCGAGGGGAAGCTCTGCAAGTCCTGGAGAAGGCAGGAAGACTTTCCAGCTGTGAGGTTGTCTAAAAAAGGTTGATAAAACTGCACAAAAGGGAGTAATGTGTCATAGTGTTTACACTCTACTATATAAAATATATAACTATAAAAAAAATCATACATCGTACTTTTTCTTGCTTTCCTTTGTTTCGTAACTACAGATCCCATAATGCTTTAGGAGATGTAAGCAGGAAGCATATTGTTGGTTAGCTCTGGGCCCCAACTGGAGCCTTATTTTTAGCCTGTATTTGTTTACATTTTGGCATATTGGTCATGAATTAAAGTATGACAAATTAGCTGTTAGCAGTTCCTGTTTGCAATGTGTCCATGATTGTACAGACAACTGGGGTGCAGCCCCAGTTGTCTGCTGAGGGTTATTTTCTGAGGGTTATTTTCACTGATGATTATTGTCTGCTGTTTTCACGATGACTCGATTAGTGGTTGAGTCGATAAAATGTAAGAAAATGGTCAAAATGTGTTTCCCAGAGCCCAAGATAACATCTTCAAATGTTTTTTTCTTCACAACTCAAAAGATATTCAGTTAACGATCATGGAACGGTAAATGAACAAGAAAATGTTCACATTAAAGACATTTTTCTTAAAAAAGGGCTCAAATGAGCTAAAAAAAACGTTGACAACGAATCGATAAATTGTTGCAGCTCAACAGACAGCTGTCACTGAATTGCATACTGAAGAACAGTAGTGTTTTTTCCTATTATTTCTAAGTGGTATAATGAGTCACAATAGATATCGGAGATAATGATAATCTAAAACATGTGTATCATGAGTTTCGTCTGTGAGAAAGAGTTCATATTTGGATGCCAGGTTTCACTATCTTGAAGTACCGTACTTGCCTTTCACCTCACACAGTAACTTTACTTTAATTTTACCTCACGTCTCTCGGTCCACACCCCCCTGGGGAGGAGCCAACACAGAAAACCTCAGCTCTGTATGGTAGCCCAGACCAATACATCATGATCCTATACCACCTGCTGTCATAGCAACGCTATCTCACAAGATACGATAAGATATATTGAGGGGGGAAAGTTTGGGAACCACTGGGGGAAAAAAAATGCTGTGTTTTTCTTTGGATATGAATATCATATAAATTCTTGCAAGTACAGATGTCGAATGAACGCTGTCTTTTAAAGTCATACAAAACAGAAGTATCTGACGTAGATCCTGAAAGCGTCTCCGACACATCATGTTTGTTCTTCGCTCCCTCTCAAGCAGCAACATTGCTGACTGTACCACAGAGGGATCCTTCAGTCTGGCTCGCGTGTGTTAATTGCTTTCTTTGAGCATCTTTGAACTTCTCCCTTCTGGATAATGAGTTCTTTTAAAGAGATGAGGTTTGACATCGACAGAACAAAGAGTGTGAAGGACAAGGAGAACACAGAATACCAAACATTTTTCTTATCCTTTTGAATTCGGAAGTCAGACATTTTAATTATTTAAAGTCTGCTGTGCCCCTCCAAGCTTCTTCCCATGCCTCCTCCATATACATACATACGTTTGTTTGTAATATTGCATTTGTATTGAGCACGTTAACCTATGTTGTTTGATTAGCAGTCATCTAATAAATTAATATAATCTAATAATCTAATAAAAATTAATAAGTGGCACCATTTGACCTTTTGAGCGGCTATAAAACCCAGCAGAGTAAAACTGTAAGTAGTCTATGAAGACACACTGGATTTCCTTCACTTCATGATGTGACTTCAGGGTGTTGGTTTGAGGAAATCAGTATGTAAGATGCAATACAGCACCTTGTTTGTATTCCTTCCGCCCTTCCTCTGTGGCCCTGCCCAGTTTCCTGATTGTGTTTTCCTGTCACACCCCTTACTCTCTCTTGCTTAATTTAATTCTCCGTCTTCAGCCTTGTACTTAATTTCTCCCCATCTCTCCACACTAACCCCCTCTTTTAATCTCAATCTCTCCAGAGAGCCCAGTGTCCCTGCATCACCTCTTTAGTTATGCAACCGTACAGAAAACCTAGCCGGAGGCTACAAGTCGTGCACAGAGCTGAAGAAGTTCAGCCTCACTGTTTCTGGATCTTTCACCATACTTTTTTTGGGGGGGATTGTAAACTGAGACATAATCCTCAGCCCTGCACCTATTCTAAGGAACGGGGAACAGCATGTAACCAGCTCAGCCAGCTTCGGCTGTCCCTTTCTTTGACACAGAATTCACTCAAGACGATGGTATTTCCTACCACTCTTTTGTCTGACCGACACGTATCTTCGGGGGAAATGTTTTTTTTTACAAGCCGTTGCAGTGTTGCAAGCACAATTGTAAGCAGATATGATCTGAGACATTGTGAGAAGACCATAGAATAGCACAATATAATTTTAACTCGAGACCGATAAGATTACACAGTGGTGGAAGGCTCTCTGAACGAACCGGTTTTGTTCTCAAACGCTGTTGCTGAGCTATATTTAAAGTAAAATTGCGTTTTCAGATGGCACCTTCAGTCGGGGAAGAAAATAGTAGAAAATAGTAGTAGAAATTCCATGATGTAAAGTTTACAGGACATTTGAATCGCCACCCCAAATTTTCAGGGATCACAGATTCAGCCTATTGCCGATTGTCTTGTCGTCCAACCCCAGCTAGTCCCTGATCAATCACCCGAAAGCACGCGATTCCTAGTCCTATCAGTATGGGGAGGGTGCTCTCATCTTGTCACTGTTTCTGGGTGACTGGAGCTGGTGGGTGGCAGCCAGTCGGGAAACAGCCCAGCATGGGTGTACCACACACACACAAACACACACACACACACACACACACACACACACACACACACACACACACACACACACACTCCTATAAATAAGTTAATGTCACTCACCTTCTATAAATAATGTTCCGGTTGTCCTGGATGTTCATGCGTATCTGTTATCTGAAGGGCTAAAAGGAGCTTTTTGAGTTGCAGATAATATAAAAACTTTGCTTGGGTTTGAATGTGAGGGTTTGCGATTATAATATTGTATATAATTATATGAATATTTATTAGGGGGTTATACTTTATTTTCAAGGTTTTAACATGGATTGTGTGTGGAGGCTCCTACTGGTTCAAATCAATGTTTTTTTCTGAGAGTAAATAGAGCCTGACCAGAAAATACTTGAAGAGAATGGATTTGTGACCTGTAGTGAAAGCACGTTCCCTCAGCCCCCCTGTAAGTATGTGTGAAAGAGTTGGTGTGTCACAACACAGGCCATTATGTAGTCTGAAGTCAGGGGGCTGCATTCCTTTACTGGGCTCATATTTCAAGCTCCTACAATGAGTAATAGAGTGCTGTCTGAAATTGTGTCCATGTATTGTTTATAGGGGAATCACACCTAGCCTCAAAAGTCAAAGTCTCAAAGGGTGAGACCTTTACACGTTCTATACTGGCTGGTATGCATGAGTTAGTGCCTTTATCCCCCCCCCCCCTCCAAGGGCTTGAACTTGGCCTCAGCCACTTTCATCAATGAATCATCCCGCTCAGCTACTACCCTTCTGCGTTAAGGGGTTTGATGTTTGGTTGGACACACTTCATTGATTTATAAAGTCCATCTCTTCTCACCTCCAAGACCGCATTATTAGAAACGTCTTTTTTTATTTTTCCCCTTCTGGTTGAGGATTCGCTCTGGCAATAGTTTTCAGTCGAGTTAACTTCCACACCTGACATCCTACCACCCCCATCTCCTCCTTGCTTCTGGGAAGAACATTTCAGAGGCTCCAAACCTGGAAGGGCAAAAAGATTCTGGAGGAATCTTGTGAGAATCATTGCAGCGTTTTCATCAGGCGCTTTGGTTTTTTTCCATTTGATTTGTGCCCCAAAAGGGGGAACAAGGAACAAAGCCCCTTTTTCTTTGTCTCTTTACTTTTCCCACTCAAGAAACACAAACCTCATTATATTAGAATCAAGCCAGTGCTTTGGTGTCAGATGTGTCAGATCAGCATCCTCCAAGCAACCACTGCATGTCATCCTCTTTATTTTTTCCTCCTTTACAGAACACGCGTCACTGTTGGGAGGCCGTCACAGAGCCTGGTTAAGCTACTTTCACACACTGTTCACCGCACACCATTATTTGTCCATTACTTGTAATTACCCATCACGATGACTGATGGAATGTTTTTCGAGGCTGAGTTGGCAAGCAGTTAGGATTATCCTGTTGAGGACTTTATGTAATTACCCAGTCATTAAACACAACTCAGTGTGAAGACGACCAGAGGGGGGGGGGGGGGCGACGACTTGCCAATGGCTTGGTTGTCTGTTGTCTTCATGCCATGTTGCATCCAATAAAGTGACTCCGGGGGCAAACGTCGTTCGAGCTGAATCGCTTTTCTTTGGAGTTCACTCTCTGAGGTCCTGTAAAACAAACCGAGCCCCTGATGATGCTGAGGAGGCAGGCGCTGGTCTTGATTGGGTTTCATCTCAAGCATGTTGGGTGATGATGAATCCGGAGGTAGGTCTCTGTCAGGTTACATTCTTACTGAGATCCTTACTGAGATAATTAAGGAGCAGAGCGATGAATACAATAGAGCCTCATCAGGAACTGGAGTTTGACCTTTTCGACTGCTTTCATATCAGGTTTCAACAACAACAAATCACCGAGGGGGATATTCAAAGTTTGCCGTCAGATGTCAAGAACAAAGAAGGAATAGTGCTGTGGGCCACGTTGTTTTTATTTTGTCAGGGTCCAGAGGTTTCAGAGAGATTTGTTACAGCTTATGTAAATTCTTCTCCTTGTTTGGTTTGAAGGTGCGTCATATCAAAAGGTGAGACTAGATTTAATTTTATTCAACTCATAGGAGAAAATGTACATAGTTGCTTTTGTGGATCTCATCTGTTTTTGGACATAATAAAAATTACAATGCCACTTGGATTGGAGGCTTTAGTTGTTTGTTATTTGCACATTTTGATCTGTTTATGCCCACCGACAACAGGCCATATCGAAATGAAACCTACTGAGATGTTTGTTTTCTTGGCCTCTTTTCTTCCAGGAATGTAACTCCTTGCCTGATAAATGATATGAATATTCTATCAAAGTGCTGTAAGTCCCATTCAATAATTAAACCAATTTTGACTTCAGAATCGGAGCAAAGGCTTGTTTGAAAGTTATGAAACTTTCTCCAAAATGTTGCCTGCAGCTGAATCTGATGGAGCAAATGGAGACCTCACATATGGATGTAAAATGTGATGTCTCAGTGATTTTTCTGCTATGTTTTTCTCCCTTCACATTTGCCAAATTTAACAACAGCCATATCTTTGTAAAAGATTCAACCCAGGCAAATGTATGAATGACAACCCGGCCTTCTTTGGAACAAAGAGCCCAGTTTAGCCTGGAGAACATTGAAACTGCAAACGGTGTTCATTTCCAAATGGGTGGGACTTCATCCGAGTTACCCCGCTGTCTGGGCCGGGGATGTCTTTGATATTATGTCTTGGATGTTTAGTGAAAACTTGCTTGGATCAAAGATGCCTGTGATGTCAGCCTGGCTGTCCTGATTTCAACAGTTTAGGTTTGTTTCAAGCTGTCATGACGTATTTCACACTCTGGGAACCTTATAATCGCATTTTGACTATAATTTGCTTGCTATTGTTTTCGACAGTTGTTTTTTTTTAAGGCATTATACAATTACGTCTTTTGGAGATATCCAAGAAGATGCATTGTTTGATATTCACAGCCATATTTGCGACACCTTTAAAGTCAGATGTTGTAGCAGTATTCAGAGGCCCAGTGCCCAGCCCAGAGTGATGCACACTTTTATCAACACCCACAAACTGGCAGGAAAAATTAGAGCCCATCTCAAGCATATAGACTGGACAGACATATAGGCTGCACTAACGAAACGCCTGGAGAAACGGTTCCAATCTATTGTCTTGTTGTGGTTTTGACAGAAGAACCTCCCCTGTACTCAAAACAAGTGCAAACCTCCCTCTTCAGCGGCAGAATCTGAGTAGAACGAGAGCTTTTGAGCGTTACACATGAACTAAATAACAATCCGGTATCACGTTTCAACTCACTAAAAGCCTTTTCTAGAGAGCTAAAACAATTAAGGTTAGTGGCAAAAACGGCTGTGTCATGTAAGAAAGGAAGATTTCCCTGTGGATCTGTAACTAGATAACGTCACGTATTGATGTTTAGACCAAGACTCACAATGAGGCCGTTTTAATCTGTAGAAATCCTTGAAGACGCTGTATCTTTCCAAAAAATAGTCAGATATAACCCCTGCGCATGTAGTGAATTACCCAAAAATGTCACGTTTGATTAGCTAATTAATGGTAGTTGATGCCATGTTTGACAGGGAATTCAGCTGTAGGAACAGCAAGTAATATTAGGGGTCTTATGATAAGTTTCAACTGTAAACCACTGTAAAAGGTGTTTTTCTTTTAGAAACGAGGTCGGTGAGTCATGGTCTGGTGCTCTACAAACAGAGATCGATGCTCTCTGCTCCCGTCCCTTAGTTAACCTTGGACCGTGGTTAACAGAGCCATGTTGTGTTTGTCTAACCCCCCAGCAAGGACCGTTGGATCAGAGTTCACACTGTTTTATCCAAGTGTCACTTTTGACTGAAAGAAGGCAGTATCTTAAAAAGTTCTCCGTAGCTCATCTCGACCATGCCTTCTGTTTTTCTGTAGCTGTCCACCCTCTTCCCTTATTTACTGTACGACCTCTGACGTTCTCCCGTCTATCTCTCTCATCACAGCTGTGCGTCTGCTGTTCTCCCAGGTTTATCCTTCTCTCTTATCAGCTGCTGCTGGTTCCTCTAGGCTTCCTGCACCTCATATCAGCCCCGACTCATTACACTGTAGCAACGCTCCGCTTTCACCGGAGATTATGTGTCTCTTGTCAGTGTACGAACAAACCAGGTCAGCGCACGTGTTAATGAGTAAATATCAAGCATGGCTTTCCTCCACGCGGGAACCAAGCATTTGAACTCGTGTATATTATGGGAATTACTGATAAAAGATGGGTGTTTTGATAAAGGGTTTTAATTTAGCTTGTCGTTTGTCATATGGTAAACTACAACTAGCTCAGGTCACAGTGACTCCAGAGAGCTGTTCGCTCAGCAACCTCAGTGGGCCCACTTAAGACTTGATAGATTTCCCATTATTTTTAGACAGCCATGATGGAGCACCAGGTAGCGTGCAGCCTGTTCTGCTTTTCCTTTTAGATCCCTACTTCCTGAGTGGAAACACTGCTCCCGCTATGGCACATGAGTGGTAAGCCAGCGTGCCGCCCTGGAGATGAATACTTCTCTTCATGTGAAACAATCACACATATGTAATCTGGAAGCCCAGATTCCCTCTATTTGAAAGGAGGTTTCAAAGAGGCTGTGAACACTTGAACCATGGCAGAGCACCAAGGAATCAATGCCAAGCTGTAATACCAGGCAATAAGTGAAATTATATTTGTCATTTATTTGACAGTGAGCGGTCCCTGTGAAAATATACGAGCCGAGTTTATTGGATTTGTCCACAGTGTGCCAACCTTTACAATCTATCCTGTTGTTTTTGTCTTTTGGCTTCTCTGCATACACGCGTGGGCAGGCCGAGCCCATTGAGGCCACTGCCCTTCACGACCACAGCAGATGCAGGAGAAGCAACTGAAAGCGGAACAATTCCAAATTCCAAGAAAGAAATGTACTTTTGGAGTTGTTTGGAAAAAAAAAAAAAAAAAAACTGCATTCAACATTATTTTAAGTATTTTGGTTGATATGGTTGAATTGTTTGAAGTGCTTCGTTCAGTAAAACATATCTGCATTTGTCATTATAGTCACGGGGCTACTCTCGGTGAGTCAGCTAATCCGACCAAGCTTGAATCCCTTACACACATAGAAAAAAAACTGATGATTCGCACTGCAGCAGCGCTTGCCGCTGTGCCGCGGTGCCGCGGTGCGACAAAAGCAGGAACAAGAGAGAAAAAAGTATAGTGTTTGACACGCCGGCGCGCTGTGAGTCACGCGAGGAGCCTGGAGCAAAACATTTTCAGTGGAGTACTAGAGGTTAGATGTCGGCTCGGGTTTAATGGGAAAGTCATGGTCACCTGCAGAGATATAATTTTAGTAAGCAAATCGTGTTGTGCATTTGACCATGAAACGTACAGCGAACGTAGCTGAAACCTCAGTTCTGTACTAGAATAGTGGTTAAGAATAATAAGAGTGTCATTGCTAGATGGGTTTAGAACAGTAATGCATTATGAGCATTGAATAGAAATGTGTTGAGTGATTGAAAACGTTGATTATTGAAAACCACCAAGATCTTGAATGGCGACTTATTCTTCAATCAGATATTTTCTGATAAGCATTGCTAATTTTATTTGATTCGGGAAACCTGCTTGCGACCTTCAAACCACGGTACTGAGAAAATCTAGTTTTGGTATCGTATAAAAAAAGAATGTATACCCAGGGCCTAGTCATGACTGCCATAGAAAATAAATAATATTCAACATGCAGCACGCTGTCGGTTTCTTCAGTAAAGTAAATGTTAGGGCACAGAGGAGTCACGGTATGAAAAGCTGGGTGCATGTAGGTCTCAAGGCCCGGGTGAGCCTCCGCCTCAGGGTGCTCTGTAGCCGACGCTGACCCAGTATTCCCAGGTACGCGGAGAGGAGGCCGGTGAACTGACGAGACAGCCGGAGGGAGTTTGACCCGGCAGTCGTGTTGTGTTCAGGGCACATCCCTCCTCTCCTTGGTTGACCCCCCCCCCCCCCTGACTTTCTCTTTGTCAGCCTCCGTCTCTCTCTCCCTCCCTCCCACTTACTTTCCAGAGAATTACGTGAGCAAGAAGGAATGAAAAGAGGTATTGTGCTCTCTTGAATGTAAGATGTGTGTATGCATGTGTGTTTCGGTGGCTGTCTCTTCTCTACTCTAGTGCGATGCAATGCAACTGTTCTGACACCGTGGCCCTGGCATACCACAGTGGTCCGAGGAGCAAGGAACATGTTTTAACCAGCGACATATGTACCATAATTTCCATAATGTCATCTCACATGCTACGCAGACAGAACATGCCTCTACAGGCAAATTTGCTGCTAAAAAGTTGTTTTTCACGAGACAGATATCCCATTACAACGTTGTTACGATACTATAATGATGTAGGTAATGGAACGTAGCCTAGTAACATTGCACTGTATATAATACAGTCCTGACTTGGCATGATGTTTTGGAACAGAGCCCAGGACTATAATGCAGACATACCTGTTCTAAATAGACAAGCAGTGCCTCGAGAGTTTTAGTTCAGTTTTCAGTTTTAAACTATTTAATTTAGGTGCAGCTGCTAAAAAGAAAAAACAACCAAAGAGAATCAATCATTTAGAAGTTTGGCATCTTTTGTTTTTATTTAAAAAATGGTGAATAAAAGCCCTCCTAACTGCCTCCACAAAAAAACCTACTATGTGTCATTCAGACTCACTAAAGAGACATGATACTTGATGTTGTTCATTGTCCTCTTTGAGTAGGTGGTTACACGCCCGGTCGCAGCTTGTTATCATTCGTCAGTGACGACCTTTCTCACTGATGTTTGCCGTGGAGTCAATCTGCCCGTCCACGTATTCAAATGTCAGGGCTGATTGCCGAGCCAAACGGTGCCCTTCTCTCATGCAACTCCAATGGGCTAAAAAACTGATAAAAACTCATTCAACAGCCTATGAATCTCTCAGCCCCCCCCACACACACACTCCTGTGTCTCCCTCCATCAGTGTCCGTCTGCCTGTCCGTCTCATTGGCTGCATGTCTGCTGACTTACGGGAGCGAGTGGGCTAAGGTTCGTGTCATGTGCTCGTCTTGTGATCTGTGACCTTTTTGTCACATGTCACCCGCCTGCTCGCCCACCATGTTTACCGAGTCTCTCCCCCGCCCAGACTTTCAGCCAAACAAAGTGAAAACTGGCTCAGTGCATTATATGATTGCCAGCTGTGAGCAAGTTGGAGTGTGAAAACATAACAAAAGGAAAAAAAAAAACAATATAGCTCACTTGAGGAATAATCACTCGGTAATTCCACTTAGCAACTGTTACTGCTAACACACACTGAGGAGCAGTTCCTAAGACAGGGTGAGATTTAAAACGAGGCATCAGGAAACAAACCCACACTGTAGCAGAATTCCTCAACTAGCAGTTGGAAATGTAAATTATTTAATGCGATGGACCACAAGTCCACATAATTGTAGTGAACTGAGCTTTTATCTTATTATCTCTTTATAAATTCATGTATCTCAACTCGTTAGCAAGCGTTTGCCTATTCACACAGTGCAACATTAGCATTCATTAATCATGCGCCGCCACCTGGGGAATGGAAGTCCAATATTAACAACATCATTATCAAACTAACGCTGTGATGATTACGATGAAGAAGAAGAGGAATTCTGAACTAGAAAAGCAGTGTTCTTGCTCAATAATAACCTAATTAAAAATCTCAAAGAGACATAAGCTCATAAAGATGCTTCCTCGTTGGGCATGAATACACAGGAATGCTAATGTTTGTCCATTCTACACGGCTGTCGGCTCGCCCCTCCGTTGGCCTCTGTAGTCTTCCCACATCCATCACCTCCCGCCGTGCTGTCCCCCCCCCCCCCTTCCTCCTCTCTCTCTTCAGCAATCAGCTGGTATTATCCTCGTCATCTTGTGGTTGTATAGACACGCAGCGTTTTGACTATCTTCCCTGGAATTGTCTGTCCTGCTGTGCCGGATAAAACCATCTGTGTTCAGTCATCCTACAGCTACTGCTGCCAAATCACCGCCCCTCTCCATCTTTATCTCTGGGAAGGTTCTTCAGCCCGATAGGTGTGTTTGTGTACGTGTGTGAGGAAGGGAGGGAGGGAAAGTGGGATTCACAAGTTGGATGCAGCCTTATGTCAGGCTGCTATCACTAGTGTAGGAGAGTCAGACTGATTTGAGGTAAGTTTGTTCGATTCCTTCGGTCTCCCAAACTTCTCTCCCCCAGCGCTCACTATTTAATTAGATAGATCTATGTGTTGTTTATTAGTGTGCATTTCAGATGTCTTCAATTATTGCGTACGTGTCTATATTCTTCTTCAATAACCACATATTAACCAACGGGGAAATTGTCTTTGGGGATGTCTCAGGTTCGATTGTTGCAAGCACCTCCAATCCAACTGCTAAAGAATGCATGACCCTGCATGAGTACATATGGATGTGGTTCAGCTCAGCTTCTATGCTAAATTGAACTGCTACCTTGTGGTTCTTATTTAACAAGGCACACCAGAAAACGTGCCTTCTGCTCCCATTAGCTGACTCTGTAACTCTTCCCATTGTGTTCGCAGACGGCTGAAAGAGCATTAAATGAGTGCAGCTTACTTTTACTAGACAAGGTCATGATTCATTCTTGCAAAAAGAGTGTAAATGCTCCTCTAGCCCGGTATGTTTTGCTATGTTTTTATTCAGTAATGACCAACTTTTGTGGCCATATTGGTTGGGACCAATTAGTTAAAATGTTCAGTGTGCAGCGGAATTTATATCGAAATTAACTCATTACATTGAATTGCAAATCTTCGCTCCAGAAGCCAGATGCAGTAAAGTTCAGCAACAGTGTAGTCCACAAACCAATGGGTAATGCCACGATGACTACGTCCACTTCTTGTATTCAGTCTATTTTATTTGCACGTTTTAAAAACCAAAGTCCAAAGAGCATATTATTAAGTAGCACTTCCCAGATTTCAAAGTCAAGGAGGACAAAACAAACATATTTGGCTCATCTTTTGTATTTCGCCCTCTTTGACTTTGAAATCCGGGATGTTTTTCGGGAATAAACTACTGTAGTGTGTGACACTATAGCAGAAGCTCTAGGGACGGACTTTAACAACACTTTAACACTGCACACAGAATACTGCCGGAGCAGAGAGGAATTTTGAAAGGGAAAATAATGGTGTTGGATACATAAGTGAGGAAGTGGAGGTAAAGATTGATGCAGATGTGACACGTTCTACTCTTTATTCCCTCGCTCCCTTCACCTCCCTCCATCTTTCTGCTTCCACTCTCCTCCCAGCTCCCTTGTCTCTCTTTTCATCTCCTCGCTTGCTTCCCCAGTCTGGCTACTGACCAGCGCAGCATCGAACTCCCATTTGCTCACGGCCAATTTGGAAGGAATTTGCTCATCCATTAAAGTGCATGTTCAGTGTGACTTTTATCCCTTTTCCTCTCCGTCTCTTGCCGTCCCAACAGACAGCCATGTCTCTCCTTGCATAAATAAAAACTGCTTTTTCAACATCGTTCTTTCAGATGACGTTCTTCCCTGCAACAGTGACCCTTTGTGCTGTAATGGGCCAAAATGACACCTGGAAGTATTCTTTTTCCTGTTTTCTCTAACAAAGTGATCCGTATGCTTTAGGGTTTGTGTGTAATGAGAGTGACAGCAAAGCTTCCACAAACGGGGAAATTCTCTTTCACGTCTAACAAGGACAAACTCACTCGAACAAAACGATGCAGGCAGTTTCACCCGATCGGAAAATAAACACCAACCAATAAACCTCTGCTGTTGTTTTTCTTTCATTCTGCGTCATCGCCTCTTCACGCAAGCTACTGCCCAATTATTTCATGCCCATACACATCAGGGATAATCAAACACACATACTGTACATGCAGTGAAGTAAATACTTGTATCTACACACGCCAGGCAGAAATAATAATGTACTGCACGCTGTCACACGAATGGATAATGTTTCTCTTTGATTTACAGCCCCACATCCACACACATGTGGAAATCTTACTGAACTTGACTGCTAATGGCTGAACGGGATGTGGCTTTCTTTGCTTGTGTTCTGTTTCTAACTTTACATTCAATCTTTTGGCTCTGGAAAAGAAAAGTTGTCGTGCTCTCATCAGCAGGCCGAGTAAACATTAAAGGGATAAGACCTATAATTCGGACAAATAAGCAGAGCAATGTAACACTTTGCCAAGCAAGCAATTATTGTGATGAATGGCTGAAAAGTGTGTTTAATAAAAGCCCCCGTAAGGCCTCCAGGATGAGCCTGTTCATACTGTTTTTCCATTTCGCCGTCTTTGTCTGCAAAAGATTTCTCGCAGTTATTAAATGGCGAGAATGCCGCAGCTTTGCCACCGGTACAGACACTCTGAATTGATCTGTTTTGTGTCAACTGGATTTTTTTTTCTTCTTCCACAAGCACCACCTATTTGTCTACACAATCACATTATCCAAGAATCAGAGCAGGAGAAAGAATGTGTGGAGAAAGAATGACTTGGCTAACGCCGACTTTCTCCCAGCATAGCCATTCAGTGAAAGTCAGTCAGTAACCATGGGAGGCAGCCACAAATGTTTCCAGCTTTTGTTACCCTCTGATTTATAGTCGGCCACTGTGTCCTTGAGGTATTAGTCTAGATTTCCCCTCTAGCCAATGGTCGGGCTCTGTTGGCGGATTGTGTTGCTCAGAATAAGATGTTGATTTCGTGTTTATGGACTTGTAATTGTCCTAATTATGGACAACAAAGGAATGAGAGGTGGATTGTTGGTTGACTGGTTGTGTACCAGGGGAGAAAGTATCAAGAAGGGGACAGACTCTGCTGTGTTAAAGTGGGAGTTAAAAGGAGAGACTTTATTAGAGATCATGTGCAGAACTGTGTGTAGCAGCAGCTATTTATTTAATTCTGGGGATATGATATTTCCCCCATATTAGAGAGTTTGTTTGTAAAATTCTTTAAATGTGTCATGTGCCTATCAGAATGCACTTTTCAAGTTGATAGCAAAAATGAGACAGCAGCAGAAATATGTGCAAGTCCATGTAAAGTCACTGTGTGCAACTTCCATTCAAGTCCCCATCTCTGGATCGTAGATTAAGCCATTTTTCTTCCCAGCAAACCCCTCTGTATCCATGCCGATGTAGCAGCGGGGACACCACCAGTTAACCCCGTCAATAAAACGATCTGCCGGAGGTCTGACTTCGCATCTGAAGCCACGTTAGTGCTTATGTCACAGATGTTATGTCAATGCCAAATCCTCAGCGGGGGGTTTGGGAGGCTATGGGCCGGATGCTTGCTCGGTCGGTAGAGCTCAGTGGCATTCGAGTTCAGCTGGAGCGCAGCAGAGCACAGCGGCGTGGTATAGCGGGGGCCTGTGAGAAAAGGGGTGACGGAGAATGGACTGAGAGCAGCTTCAGTGACTGAGGAGGTGTCTATGAGGAGTGACACTGGGTATCAAGTCGACTGATGTGTGTCCATGGAATATCACAATGTGTGAAGTGGTGAAAGTCATAATTGTGGTCTTTTATTTGAACGTCCATGTTTTTGAAGTGCTTGACTGACATGTAGACCTGCGCTCTTTCCTCTGTCTCTGAAATGAAACCGACACAAGTTCCTTTGATACACACACAAACACAACGGCCGCTCTGCTGCGATGGCACTGTATCAATATTATGTCCTCTCCACCCTGTTCCTGTTTGTACAGCCCAGTAAATGTACCCACCTAATATCGAATGGAGGAAATCCTCGGCAGTGGTTGTTCTCTGCCCCCCCACTCCCCCGTCTCTCTTTGTAATTCGTAAAGACTTTTTCCACTTTCGTTTCAAACCGGTGAAACTAACCTCCGCTCTTCTGCTGCAGTGTAGGAGAAGCTGTTTTGTCACAGGAAGTTCTCTAATCACTTTTTCTCTTGCCGCGTCTCACTCTTGAGTGCTGCTGTTTGTGTAGCTAGACACATGCACACACTTAGGTCCCTCTCTCCTGCTCTGACCCCCCTTAGTGTCTGGATCAGTGCCCAGCCCGAGCACTCGTCTTGGAAAAACAATCATGATTTTTGCCGCATTCAGACATGCACTGACCCTGTGTGGTACAAATACAGCACCACTTTCATTTGTGCACAAGACACAAAATCCTCTAGAAAATCCAGGGACAGATGGTTGAGTCATCAGAAACTTTACTTCACAGACACGTCTATTAAGTCTCTTGTATAACGTCAATGCAGCAATACAGCCTGTTTTATGACATAGGTCTGAATCATATGACGCTGTGCCCTAATTCCTTCTTTCAGGCTGCGTCGTGTTCAGCTGGTGTTTTTTACGGAGTATCCCACTCTGTGTGGATGAGTCAGTGAAAAACACTGGGCTCGCAGGAAGGGAAGCTCTAACGCTGAGATAAAGGAGACAGATGGTAAACTTAAAGTGACAGGTGACCGACCAAAACAAGTGCTTTATGAGCACGTTCAGGGTCTATGCAGAACAACAGTCTTTCTGTGAATGAGCAATAAAAGGTTGCACAAAAAGGTTTCAACGTGACAGCGAGATGGGCGCTGAAAAAGGGTCCGTCATAGAGGGGAAGAATGGAAGAAGAGAGAGAAGCAGCTCTACTTGGTGAACTTTTTATCTTTTTTTTTTTAAATATATATTTTCTTTTGCTCTCTTACGTCTCAATTTTCTCTTTCTATCATTATTTCTTTATGTCTCTCAGCAACACAACATCATGGTCTTCTATTGAAAGTATACAATGGCGCTTATATACTTGATAGAAATCCTGGGTGAATGACCTTATCAGAGTGAATGTGTATTGTGTGATCGAACCGAACTAACTTTGTAACTTCAGTACAGAAGTGAGATGTGACCGTCACTGTATTGTTCAAGGACGTCCAGCAGCCCATTTTTCTGTGTTGCCAAACTCGATAGGATTTTGCACATTAATTTAAGTTTGTCAGCAATTTGAAGCTGAAAAGTCGGACCCAGTATTGGATTTTCTTTGCATAGAACCATCGTGGTATTTCTCAACAAGAAAGCATGCAGTACTAATGAGGCTCCATGAAACAACTTAAGCAGCATCTAACATCATCGTCACTTTGAAACCCAGCGTAGCTTGATGAACCTGTGTGTGTGATGTGTGAGGTACATTTTTAATGTGGGTCGTGTCCCATAGGGCTCCATAGGTTTGCTGACCCGGGCTTATTGAGCATAGTGGCATTCAGATTCAGGAAGCATTTGTACTTTAGCAAGTTTATCGTCCCCTTGTTTTGTGTTATGCCATTATCAAGCATGAATAATGAGCTAAGATAAGTTAAACCTTCATTCGTCCCACGGCGGGGACATTTAAAATATCACAGCAGCAAAGAGGATAGTGCAACAAGAGGCAAGCCACAGTAAAGATAAAATTCATAAACAAGAAAAAAATAGATATAATCATGGAAAGACTGAGTGAAAAAAGGCCAACCATAAGATGAGTTCGGTTCTCAAACGAGAGAATTTGCTGCTTTTCTTAAAATTATAGTAAATTAAATATTTAAGGATTTGGATCTGTTGGTCGGACAAAGCCAGACATTAAATCATGTCGCTATACGCTGTTTTCTGAAATTGTATTGGAGCAAACGATTGATGCAATTGGATGACTGTAGAACTAAAACCGTAATCAGTGACTTGAGGGACAATTAATCTGCCCAGATAATTTAGTTTGATTATAAAAAAAGATAAGGAAAGATAACAAACACATTTCAAAGGATTCTTGAGATTCTTTTGTGAAAAAGAAATTGGCCGCCGTGGTGCGTTCCACTCCTGTGTGTCAGGATGCTGCTGGTCCAAACAGCCGGCTGAACTCAGCAGAACCAGCATGCATCCTGTTGCCCCACAAAGACTTCACTGCGCGAGATTCCCCGCTTGGACCACCTGCAGCTGGGGAGCAATTAAAATCACCACCCACCACTCAATGACTGAAATGGTTTGACACGCTCACACCCACAATGATAACAGCTGGAGAAAGTGAAAGCAATCAATGAATCATTGATGATAATTTGCTCTACCCATTCATAATTCATAGCCTCAATTGTATGTGTGTGTATGTGTGTGTGTCCCAGCTGTGCATTTTGAATGTTGTGTAATGGAGTTTTGGGGATGCTGGATGTGGACATGCCTTTTTTCCTCCTGCTGACACGCACTGGTCCACGGTCCGTCTTCCATAATGTTATCTGCACTTGTAGCTGCACAGGCAGGAAACTCCTCTCCTGATAAGCAAATGGAGTGCGAGCTCCAGTCTCAACATGCTCCCGTATCAAAGATGCTTGGATATAATCACAGCAGGCTTTCACTATCGAACATGAAGTTATGATTCTAGATAGACAACGTGCAGAGCATGCAACTCAGTGCGTATTGATTCATCTTCCTGCAGGCTTTCGGATGGGTCGATTGGAAAAAGCAGCTTTAAAAAAAGCTTAAATAACTGGCTCCAACGAAAGTCAAGAATGTGTCTAAATGTCCGGCTTCTCCCATTCTCCATGCATTCCTGCAGATCACCACTCTGATCAACCACAAAGACAAGCCAAAGAAGTCAGAGCGCACCCTGGCAGCCATACACAGGGTGGGCCAGGCAGTGAGCGTGGCCGTGGGGCGCTTCGTCGCGGTCGGGGAGGCCATCGCCACCGAGAACCAAGAGCTTAAGGATGAGATGGGTCAAGCCTGCTTCGAGGCACGCCGAGCAGGTAGGCCTCTTTTATGTACTCGCCATGAAACTGAATTTGCTGCAGTTAAAGTCAACACACTGTTGAGTGTTTCTCTTTGGGGGGAAATAGAGAGGGTACTTATTTTTATGTTGTAGAACTGTGTACTCATAGTGGATACTGTATCTTTCTGTCATAAACATGGCCATGGCTTTATGGTGCTCAGAAACTTCCACTTAAGGTGTAATAGCTGGTCAAACCACCTATCAGTCTTTATTTGTTAAGACAAATGACAGTTTCATAAAGCATCAGGCGTCACCTTAAGACATCAGCGTTATCAAATTTGAGCAAATTGTCGATTTGTCTGGACGGGCTGTATTACCCCAGAGGGCATTCTGACGACATTGTTGTTATTAGGTTGGAAAGTAAAGGCTGAAAAAAGTGCAACTTCACCCAGAGGGAATGAATGTGTCTGCACTGGCTGAGAAAGCACTGCATAATAGATTCTGGAAGAAGACTCCTTGAGACTTTATACATCGGGCCGTTGGCAAGATTGAAGTAGTTAAGCTTTCCTGATATTCACTGCCTGATAGATTCCCTCTGTGTTGCATTGAGAAATAATTCTCCACCTGAGGTCAGGACCCCTCTTTTTTATTCTTTTCCCTTAGTTTAAATCTGCTTGCTGGGCCTGTCTCTGTGGAGTTTGAATATCTGCAGTTTCTTCTCCATTCTAAAAAATGCGGGTGAGGTGATAGACTGCCAACCTGTGCTCACAGAGCGTGCGCCGCAAGAGGCTCCGAACTCCTGCAAATCTGAAAAGATTATCTGTTTGATGGTTGTAAGGATGTATTGAGTGCAAAACGGTAAACAACTCGGTGGGAACAAGAGGTGCAGAGGGCTGGAGGAGGAGTGGAAACAGTGACAACCAGTGTGAGGGAACAAGAATTTGTGGATCACTCTTAAAAGACCGTCCGCTTTTATTGAACCGGACAAACAAGAGGTGGTTTTGTCAGAAATGTGTTTTCCATTAAAATGCTGTTTGAAAGTACACAGTCCAGACCACCCGAACTCAGACCTGCATCTTCCCGTCTATCTTGAACTTTCCTCAAATTCCTCATATAGATAGTTGTCACCACTTGCTCAGCGAAACACTTCTCTATATCTGCAAACTTTAGTTCTTATCAGGCAAAACAAGGACCTCATTTAGCCCTTCTGCAGAGCGGTGCCGAAACAATATCACATTTGATAAGAATTTAGACACAACACCGTGATAATGGGTTTATGCTGGGGGAGCCAGCTTGTGTAGCAAAGCGTTTAATCCTCACACAGTGTAGATTTATAAAGACAGCTAAAACCTCAAACAAAGAGGGACGCCGGTGGGGGGAGGGGGGGGCTGATGAGAAAATGTTTGTGTGAATGTGTGTGTATAGGTGAGGCCAAGTGAAGTTTGTGTGTGTGTGTGTGTGTGTGTGTGTGTGTGTGTGTGTGTGTGTGTGTGTGTGTGTGTGCTCCCACTGCAACTAATTTATTCTAGTTCTCACTTTCCTCTTAGGGAGGTGTTTTCACAGTTTTCCTTTGCACTTCTCCTGACAGACAATTTAAAACTGTACCCTGATTTAACCTTAAACTTCTTGTCTCCCTCATATTTAAAATAAAAAATGTAGGAGACATCTTCAGGGATGAAAAAGAAAAGCTTTTAAGGGTGGGAGGGGGGGGGATTTAAGTCTCGAGGAGAGAGACGGGCTAGTTAGTGAAGGATTGGCATTTCTCTAATACCTAGCCACAGGCTTTAATCAGGCAGGACTCAGCCTTGTGTGCTATAATGAATGAAATAAAGGCCGGCTGAAAAGCAGTAGTTTAATTAGATGCTAGCCATCATCGGAGCAGTGGGGAGATCCAATGAGGCAGGTCAGTGAAGGCAATCTGTGTTGGATCTCTGTCTCTGTCTCTTTCACTCAGTCTCTCGGTGTCATTCGCACATCAGCATGCTTCTGTCACACTTTCTCCGGCTCCCTCGGAAAGATTCACCATGAGATTCACGATTCACATGCGGGACTGCAGGGCTGAAGAAGATTGCTTCTAAGGGCCGTACCAACTCGTCAAGGATTTTACTTTTTTTTAACTATACTTGATACAGAAACAAGTCATCAATCATCACTTCTGTGAGGCTTTGAGCTAAATGGCATCGTGCTGATCTTGTAGCAGATATAATACATTCACCATGTTAGCTTAGCATCGTTTGCATACCAACATTTGCTACTTAGCACACATAACAGCTGAGGCTGGCTGAAGTATTTGTTTTTAAGGTATTTGGTCACAAACCAATGAATTGGAGGAATTAAAATGTTGATCTTGTCATGCTACTAGATGAAAAAAGTTAAGGCATGACCAACGTGATCTTGAGAGGGGAAAATGTATGTCTGTACCAAGTTTTATTGCAATCAACTAACAGACATTGCCATCCATTGTGTCATGCAAGACTGACAATCTGCCTTTCATGTTTTCACCTATGAATAATAAAGTGATCATACAGAAAAAGATCCAATTATGGATAATTTCCATGTAGGAACATGGAACAGAAGCGACCACAGTCTTGAGTATATAAAATAACTAAGGGACCAGTGGGATTGATCTGATTTACATTGAAACCTCATGAATATCCGTCCTCCACTCCATACCGTCTATAATCTGAGATTTAGAGAAGAGAGTTGGCTCCCTCTGCTTTCCACCCTGCTGGGGTCGTGGGGGTTGAGCAGCCTTCTTTGTGAGCCAGGCCTAGATGTTTTAACTGGTTAGCGGAGCTGGCACTGAAAAGCAGCCTGCCGGATGCAATCAGTCCGTCAGTGCTGCTTCTTAGGACCAGTCGAACCAAATGGACAGCCAAGCTGCATGACCCGATAGAGACCTAGTTTTCTCCCCGTCCCCCTCCTTCCTGAGCTCTCTTTTTCTCTCCCTCTTCCTTCTCCCTCTTAACTCTGGACTCTCCCCTATTGATAGGGACTGTTTTGGTGATGGGATTTCAGCCTAAAATAACTGACTTCTAAGAGAAGGTTAGAAAGAGGGAAAGGGGAATGTTGGACTCTGTATGAATATTTTCCATTTGCATATTTCATCGTGCCAGAGCAAATTCATGCATGGCATGTTTATCAATTATATTTGAGGGTCCTACTTGTCTCACGTCAGAAAGCATGCCAGCAGGGTTTGGGTCAGGCTGCCATGGCTGTGCTGAATATAGTGCCATTTTATTTGATCCTGTCTCAGACGATATGTCCTCCCAGTGGTGGAGAGACTGGAAGTAACATTGTGCCGTAGTGACTTAATTCAGGGGGCTTATCAGTTGACCACCCATCCTTTCGTTCGCTGCCTTTATTTTGGGTCCAGATCTCAGTGGCAGCATGCAAAAGAAACGACCCTAAAGGTATTTCTGGCTTGCTACATCCTCCAGCTTTTCTGAAGGAATCCCAGGGTGCTCTCAGGCCAGATGGGATATGTAAACCCTCCAGCATGTTCTGAGTCAGCCTCCCCAACTGGACTCTTCCTGAATCATCCGTCAGACAGACAGAAAGAAAGACAGACAGACAGAACAAGTCTCAGAAACTGTCAAGATGAATGTAATCAAAAAAAGCACAAGCCTGCAATACATTTTGTGCAAATGTACCATTAAAAAAATATGATTATTGATGTTTGTACACAGAGTCCCCTTCTGCAGATACCCAGTTCATATGAATCAGTAGCACACCTTTCCCTCCTCTCTTGCAGGTGATGCCATCGCCCAGCTGACAGACGTGGGACCGGCCTTGCTGCCCCAGTCAGATGGACAAGTCACGGTGTTCAGTGATAGGACAGGGATGGTGAAGGCCGCCCGCCTGCTGCTCTCTTCAGTCACCAAAGTCCTGGTCCTTGCCGACCGCATCGTCATCAAACAGATCATCACATCACGCAACAAGGTGAGACATCACAACCAGTCGATGTGTATAAGCTCGCTTGCTTAGACTCGTTTTCAGACACACACACACACACACACACGAGCACACACCTTGGCAAACTCTACCCGGAGCCTTTTATTTCCTAATAGATAAGCACTGGCTCTCTGAAGGAGTACTCTGGAGGTAATTGAAGGAGAGCAGTGCATTTAGTGGTCACATAAAAACACAGAGGAAGAGACTGTCCCTCCTCATCGTACCTGGCCATGCTCTTAGCCAGACAATGTGATTTGGATGTAGCTGAGCCAAGAATGGAAACAGGAAGGCCTAATCACGACTGGTTAGCATCGTTTGAACAGACAGTCGACATCCCCTTGTTATCCATTACTGGCAAACACAATTACACCTCTTCCTTCTTTGTCTTGCGTGGATAAAGGCTGCTGCGTCAGCCTAGCCTCGGCAGGTAAATTAGAAGCTACATAGACAACTAAAATGCAGGTTAGGAACTACTTAATCATGTGGTTTTATTTTAGGAGATCACAGATATAACGAGCTATTGATACTACAAAAAGGAGAGCTGGAGTTACACAGAAATACAATATAAAAAGTGTAATATTGAAGTATATCACAGTCCAACTTATATTCTTGGCTCTGCTGTAGGTAAGGCTTGAATCTTGGGGTATAAATAGATCTGGAATAGGTCGTTACAGTGTGGAAGGATTTCAAGAACGCAACCATATGTGGCTACTCTGATTTTTTTTCTCACTCCTCGCAGGTCCTGGTTACCCTCGACCATCTGGAAAGAGTCAGCACCTTCCAGGAATTTGTACAGATTTTCAGCCAGTTTGGCAACGAGATGGTGGAGTTTGCCCATCTTACTGGAGACAGACAGAATGTGAGTATCGTGTGAAGAAACTCAATCCATTAAACACATGTAAAGGTCAGTTAAACACTCCAACACTGTTTACATCATGGTCCAGTGATCCTATAAAGTGGCCTATGCTTTCAGCAATGTCTTTTTTCCGCACTATATCCAGTGAGGGTAAAGCACATTTTCAAAACAAAACAATTGCGTAACACATTAGAAAACAGTCCAACTTTGGGTTTTTAACTGAAATACTGCTAATCCTTCTTTGATGCATACATTCAGGCTTTGCAGCTAAAGCACTTTGCCTGCAGAAGCTGGTGAGAAGTGCACCAGCTGCGATATCTAGACAGGGAGAGAGGATCGACTATCCCTCTTTCTGAATTTCTTCGCAGCACGTGTTTTGAAACGCACATCACGTCCCCCCCCAACTCATCGGCAGCTAATGCTTCCCCTTCCTCATTTGCCGCCCTGTTTTTCCTCATCTTTTTTGTTGCATTCACTCCCACTCATGCACTTTCAGCACACGGGCCTTTAGAAAGTCTACCATCTTCGTCTATTGAAGCCATACAAGCACAGAGGCAAATTAATGACAGATAATCACATCGTCCTTTGTAATCTATGGGGAAGTAATGGGAGGGGAGTTGATTCAGCTGCCTTTTTCCAAATCCTCCAATGCCTAATTCGATGTGTCTATTTCTATTTGGAACAACACGGAGGGGGATGCAGCAGGTCGCACGCTCTGCATCTTCATACCCATTCTGGTTGCATCTCTTTTTATCAGGGGAGATCTAACCTGTGTAACGTATGTGTATCTTTTCATACATGTAAGAGAAGTGGTTCACACTTTTGATGTTTCGAGCCCCTCAGACACCCAGAGAGTTCTTAGAAGTTGCAGCAGAAAGTAAAACCACCCATTACCATCTGTGGTGTGTGTGTGTGTGTGTGTGTGTGTGTGTGTGTGTGTGTGTGTGTGTGTGTGTGTGTGTGTGTGCGTGTGTGCGCTGCAGGACTTGAAGGATGAGAAGAAGAAAGCACGGATGGCAGCAGCCAGAGCAGTGCTGGAGAAATGCACCATGATGCTCCTCACAGCTTCCAAGGTAAACAGTCGATGCACCAGCACTGGACCGCCGGGCGAAGGGGTTATAGATTACATATGGTTTAAAGATTTACGGCCTTCTCGTATTGATTTGATTTCAAGGCTTCTCAAATAAGAATACTCACATCAATCAATCATGGAGAGGGCTAGACAATAGAAAGAAAGGAGCAGAGGAGGACATGAGTGGTGACATTTTCCATTTGCCATCCAAAGACTTGCCTGAGGCACCCAGATTGCGAGTCGGCGCGAATCAACAAGGACGCCGTGTTCCACCGGATGCGCTGTGCCCTGGAGCAGGTCATCGAGATCGTCACCGAGGCTCGCAGCTGCGGGGAGAACAGGATCCTTCCTGCCAGCATCTATAACGGCATCAAGGACTTCAAGGTAGGAGCGAAAACGTAACTTAGCGGAGGTGTCTGTAGAGTAAAGTGATGATCCTCTTCATCGTGCTGATCAAGTTTAAAAAACACTTTCAAATGGCAGTAACTTAATCTATTCATGTTAATAAGAAAAGACCGTCACACTATGACGATGGTATCTCTTCTCCCTCCTCCTCGTGCGCTGGCTAATGAAAGGGAGAAACAACAACCAAGAAGGTTTTGATGGGATCTTTAGCAGGAGATGAAAGGAGAAAGTGTTTTAATGAAAGGGCCCAGAGACGCTTGTTGCTTTTAATAAACTGCACCGTAGCTCTTAATGGCAGTTTAGCTGAAAGCTTATGTAAACCCGTCATGTCAGGACACATAAACAGACGTCGTCGTTTCGTTTAAAAACAGGTCTCTGTGGGAAAAGAAAGAGAAGGATAGAACAAACAAAAAAAAGGCGTTAGTACATGAGATGCTGTTCGCACAATGTTAATTAACGACCAGGTCATGTTGATAATGATGAGATAATAAATTGTGTAGTAAAACTCTTGGATGTGCTGCCACCTTGATCTGCTCCCTTAACTCACATCCCCAATTCCCAACCCTCCCCTTCTCCTCCCCTCCTCCTGCAGTCCAGTGTGGAGTGCCTGAGGGAGAACCTGTACTCCGCGTCCCCCCAGGGCATGGGCAGCCAGCTGGAGGCGCTGGTTGAGCGGACGGAGGACTTCACTGATTCGGCCTACACCAGCCACGAGCAGCGGCAGGCCATCCTAAGCCTGTGCCAGCTGGCGCGCCAGGACACCCAGCAGCTGGTGCACGCCTGGGTTGAGGCGGTATGTTGGCACAGGCGGACGCGCTCGCACAGATGCTCGCACTCCTGCAGTAATATTCAGAAAAACATATGAAAGCATATGCAGAATAATAATAAGCACTTCATTTGTGAGAGAGTGTTGGAAGAAAAGAAGATTGGTTGGAACGATGGGGAGTTGGGGAGGTTGAAAACCAAATGTAATATTTAATACCTTATGTGTGCCTTTAAACACTGCAGGCAGTGGAACACACACACGTTAAGACTCCCTCCACGGCCCACCCAGACTTCTTTTTGCCTACTCACTTTCTTTTCATGCATCCCTCCCGGGATAACAGAGCATAATAACCAAGCTGAATAAATGAGGCTCAGTCAGTCGAGAGAGAAACATTACATAGCGTTCCCGCGTCTCGCCATTCAGTCTTCTTTGGCCTTCAAAGCTGATGGACTGGAAACACATGAAGTCATTATGTTTCACTTTCTCATTGGGAACTATATTTTTTCCCTCCAGTGTGTTTAGAGTTGACGGAGAAGCTCTTCTTGGGTGTTCTCTTTGTGGTTCTTGTTGATTCTTGTTGTGGAAGGTTCCGTTGTAGTCATTGAGTTTTCATTCAGACCGGATCAATCGGTCTGAAAGTTGTACAATACTTAAACAAAACAGTTTGTTTTAATCGTTATAGTTTGATTGCATAACTTGTCCCTTGCGTATTCAGAGTGTAAAAAGTTCAACTGTAATTGGAAAGTCAGAAACCATGATATTAACACTCCCAAGTTCATTTTCCAATCCAGTCGTTTTCTTTCACCATACTCTTCCAGGCAATAATGTAGGTTAGTGCGCGGGCCTGTCAGAACAGGTCGGCTCTCCTGTTTTATTCCCCTCTTCCCCTCTCTCTGTCTCACCGGAGCAGCAGTCTGTCCACGCCAAAGAAGCCACAGAAGACATGGAGGTGGCCATCCTGAAGACGTGCCAGAGCGTCAGCGACCTCAGACGGGAGGTGAGTCTGAAAAGATGTACAGAGAGACACATGACATGACAGGGATGTCTCTCGCTGGAGGCTCTGCCTCTACAGCTGGTTTCCCACTTTCCTTTTCCACATCGCACTTCAGCTCACCTGTCGTCTCTCTGTCAACTCAACCATGTCGTCGTGTCACCTCCACCTCTTCTTTTTACTTCGCCTCTTCAAAATCCATTCACGTCTCACTCGTCGTTCTTCCTCCCCCCACTTCATATTCTGCAATTGAATCTTTTATTCCTCCTCCAGCTCCATAAGGTGGCAGTCATTCGGGCCTCTGACTTGCTCAAAGTTCATGGGGAGCAGTTGCCTCTACGAGCTCTCAAAGCTTCAGGTGCCGAGGGAAACCTGGAGGCGGTGGCCCAGTATTCACGCACACTCACCGAGCAGAAGGAGCAGCTGGTGGAGGTAGGCGGGGGCAGGGAGGCCAGGGGAGAGCCACCTAGTAGAGGTTTTCAACAAAAAAAATACACCTGTGGAAATCTTTAGTGAAGTTTAGATGTGGCTTTTGTCATACTTTTCATTTGAATACTGTGGCAAAGAGGCTAAAAACACATTGACATCTGCTAAAATTGAAGACTTCGAATCCTCAGCAAAGTGAAAGTCTACATGTGGCTTTGTTATGCAAACAGCCAGCAGAAAAATGCCATGCAGGCTTCGTCATGTCTTTATTAGTAACCCTAACAAGGGGAACCTACAGTAAAGGGTGAAAGGAGACACAGTGGAAGAGTTAGGTACTCTTAAATTATATATTAATTTACAAAAAGAACACAAAAAACGTTTCCATGTGGAACCTTTTAAGATTGACTCATCCAATCGCACTAAAGACAAGCTAAAACACCAGTTGACTTGTACCATATTTCTATATTTAATCCAATACATGAGAAATCACTGAGATGTTTCCTTATTAAATCAGAAGATATTGGTATTCAAAAGGGAAAATGACACAATGTTCCTTGCTCCGTCTCAGAATTTGAGGATTTTCTAATCTGGGACAGCTCACACTGTAATCTGGGGGACTAGCTATTAGGTTTAGAAAAGCCTACTTAAATGTATACAGAGTCCCTTTGTCAGCCATGCTCATGTTTGGCCATTTAATTTATATTTGTCTTTACAGACTACAGCCGGAGAAAAGAACTAGTAGCCTGTATGTTCACATGAAGAATGTGAAACTATAACCTAGATATAAACCACATACTATTACAAATAATCTTCAAAAATGTCAGATTTCAGGCAGAAACCATAACAATACAAATGTAATAAAGTCATAAATGTTACATTGAAGTTAAGGCCTCTCTCTGAATTATCTGAAAAGAAAAAATGTAGGGCATTTAGTTTTCCTTTATGCACATTTTGCCTGCGGAATAACATAGTATGTATGACCCACTTTAGAAACAACATTTCCTGTAGTGTGACGACTAAAGAATGCTCAACACTTTTTCACAAGGTTATGACATCATTCAATGCGAGAATGCATCACAAACATAATTTGACAACAATAAGGAACGTTCATTTCATTGTCCCGCCCTTGTTTGTGTCATCTCTTTTACATGGTGGCTTTGATTCAACACCAGTCATACAGACACTAAGAACCCTGATCCATTTCATGCAGTATGACTTTGAAACAATCCCCTTTCCCTCCTGTGTCTCCGACCTCAGACCTGCCGGCTGCTGTGTCACGTGTCAGGCACGGAGCCTCTGGAGATTACCTGTGTACACGCTGAGGAGACCTTCCATGTCATCGGTCCACAGGTAACTTTAACCAGCTTTCTTTGATAGGGTGATATTATAACCCAGTGGACTTGCAGCTACAGAGGAGACCAGATAAAAATACTATTTAATTCAACTGCGTGTCAATAAAGTCAAACTGATCAAAAACATGGTCTGGGAATTCAATGAAATCAGAGTCTACTTAGCAGTGGGGAGGCAAAATAGTCTAATTGCCTCACGTCTCCTTAGTCTGCCTCATACACCTGAGACCATGCTGTCCATCTAGTCCCCCATATCCCCGATCTAATTATGTTTGCTCTTGGAAACCATCCATGCCAGTAATTATCCAGCAATGTAGAATGTTCCCGGCCTGCGGTAGGAATGTCAGGCCCTGTGCGACTCCGCAGCACTCCTGGTTCAAAGGTCAACCAATCAATAACACTGCAGTATGGGGTGGCGGCAATGATATGTCTCTGTGTCGGCCCAAAGTAATAGAGGGGTGGCCCGGAGGGTAATTGGCTATTAAATACTACACTGTCGCATGGGTGTGTGTGTGTGTGTGTGTGTGTGTGTGTGTGTGTGTGTGTGTGTGTGTGTGTGTGTGTGTGTGTGTGTGTGTGTGCGTGCTCCCACACATGCGCACATGCTTGTGTGTGGTTTTTAAAAGTTTTATTAGTAATAGCAGATATAAATCGTCAAACATATTGCAAGCTTGAGATAAAATGAATCATGCGTTAGAAATGTGCCGACCTTAATCCTTTTACTATGTAAAGAACATTGATGACGAAGCCTTCAAAACCTAATTCTTATGACCAGATAAACATAAACAAGTTATAATCTTGGTTGTTGTTTTTTGGTTTACTCTAATTATGAGTTTGTGATTCATCTGTATGAGAAACTACGAAAGTAATTATGTGCTTTTTAAAAAAAATGTATCTGTTGTGAGTGTTTCAGTGTTACGAGCAGCAGTAGAATGGAGAGTGAAGAGAGAGAGAAGTCTGTGTTTTACTGTCTTGCCGTGTTGATTAAATCAGATTCCTGTATTCCAATACAACTGAGATGGGAGAATGCTACCCATCAAGAAAACAGATTTACAAAGATTGTAATATTAGACATATTGATGGCTTGGTTTAGTTATTGTCTGGTGTTTGAACAGAACAGTTTGAAAGGGACAGCAACTTCTAGTCTTGTGCATTGAATTTCAATGGCAGGAAAACCTTGGGTTTATTTTAGATCAATAGCAGCAGTGGATGAATTCAAAAATCCCCACAGTGAGTTTCCCCCTCCTGGACAAGAACAAGACACTTTATTTCTGTCTTTTACTGGATTTCCATAGTTCTTCTCTCCCTGGTTACCGACCGATTTTTATTTAAATATAAATTTCCTCAGATCATCTCGGCAGCCCAGACGCTGGCCCTCCACCCGTCCAGTAAGATCGCCAAGGAGAACCTGGAGGTGTTCTGCGAGGCCTGGGAGTCGCAGCTCTGTGACATGGCCCTGCTGCTGAGAGAGATCAACGACGTCTTTGAAGGCAGGCGAGGTGCGTTTTTGTTCGGTTATTAACGGATGCTCGTGTGCATTTGGGGGTTCGGCAGCTCGTACATGAGTCTTTCAAGAAGAGCGAGAAGCAGATAAAATGTGCTGCCAATGGCTTTTTTTAGCCTTAAAGGATGAACTTCTCTGGTAAAAAAAAAACCTTAGTGAACGCTTCGTTTCAAAGCAAAGCCAGCGCATTACCTTTAAAAATGTATCATCGCAGACTGTGGGAAAGCATTGTGTAAAAGGATCAGCGGTCAATGTCATTAAACAGCCTTGCATTCATTGCTCCTGTGTACTTTCTTTCTCTATTCACTTTTGCCTGAAGTGTCTAAATCATAGACGGCCCTTCAGACAAATCAATCATTTGTATCCTGTGTGACTGTGTGTATATCTGCACCTACACACAGATCTATGTTTGTATGGAGACGCGAGCTTTCACACACCGTTAAGCCTGAGAAATCTCAGACAGGGAAAAGATGTTTTGGCATATTTCCAAAACACGGTTGCCCTCACATAAAACGTAGTAAATATTGTGGCACTAAATGCCGCGGTTAAGTGTTATATGGGAGAGATTTGCTTCTAGTGAACATGACAGTAGAGTGAATCATCCCAGTGAGTCAATAGAAATGAACCAATGCTGATTGTGTTTATGACGAAAGATAGAAATGTGTTAAAGGTGGACGGTGATAAAAAGCGATATGATTTCAGCGCCATAATTACTGAACACCATAATTGTGACCCTTGTCTTTATCCATATCAGTCAATCACAGAAAAATAACATTATTTGAGTTCTATTCCAGTGAAAATGAGATCTTTGAGGAAATGTCTTTAAATTTGACACAAACGTCCACTTGCACTCGAGCATGAAGTGATTGTATTTCAGCGGTCAATGTGACCTAACAGAGCACGTTACTGGCCATAACTCTGGAATTCATTATGCAAATTATGATCATTTCACATAAGATGTCTAATTGGATTAGAAATGATGAGACATGCAAGTAAACTGCAATGCGACCCAAGGCACTAATTCTAGTTTTTGTTTTTCTTTGTTACGTCGTGTTCGGGGTTGATCACTAAAACTTTCTTCCCCTAGGAGACAAAAGATCTTATTTGTCACTTCCTAGACCCGGGGTGAGTATCACACCTTCCGTCCTCATCAATATTCCACTGATCTAATCGTAGTAATCCTCTGATTGATAACGCTCTCTTTTCCCCACAGAAACACTCGGCTAACTTGAAGACTGCCAAGGCTGTCAAGTTGGATGCAGAGGTAGCGTACACTGTTCTCCTCCGGCTTTCAGCACAATACATCACCACACGTCTCCTATCCCGTTGTGACAGCAGTATATTCATCTCCCGGAGAACTCCACGTCACTCGCTTGAAGAATTGATGGTGTTTGCATGCTAATAGAATGCCGTTTTTTTCTGCTGGGTCGTCGGTTTTTCAGACGCCGCACCACCACAGGAGGCAGGATTATGCTGATTTTAGAACGCATTATGGTGTGAACAAATGGAAATAAATCTGTTTGCTAATATGCATTTCTACGGCGACATCCATCATGTTTACCGGTGTGGAATCACATCGTGCGTCTTGTTGTGTGAGTGCAGGAGCAGACGAGCATGGCCAAGCTGGGCCTGGAGCTCCGTCTGCTGTCGTCGGACGTGGACACGGAGGTGGAGAAGTGGGAGGAGCAGGAGCACGACATCGTCAGACAGAGCCAGAGCCTCGCCAGCATGGCATACAACATGCACCTGTTCACCAGGTGATTGAACCGCCATGTGCATTTGGGAGCTCAATAGCGTAAAGCCTCGTTAGCGTCCACATGAATCTCTTTAGAGGCTAATGAGATGCTGGAGCTCCCGGCTATCGATATTCAGTTAAGAGGCAACGTTGACATGACTGTGACTTATTCTGATGATAAAATTGTTGCTTTCCGTTGGTTGCCGTGGACGTATTTTGTCCTCATCCATCTCTCTCATCCCTGTTTCCTTCCCTGTTTCCCATATTGATTCCCCAGAGGGGAGGGGCTGCTGAAAACAACACTAGATCTTTTTCATCAAGCTGAGGTATGTACGTCCATATCCGCTAATCTCCCCTTCTCTCCACCTTGTGTTCTGTTTTCTTCCTTTTATCGAAGTTGCAAATGAATGCATCTGTTATTTCATTAAACCGAAGGCACACTGTGGGCCGGCAGATCAATAGATTAGTAAATGCCAGCATCCACTCATTCACTTCCCTCTCGCATCTGATAGGGCATGACCGGTAGGACAGAAATATAGTGCCGTGTGTCCCCGGCCACGGCGGACACATGAGGTGACAGCAAACAAGGCTGCATGGAGGAGTGGATCTATTGAATTCGGATCTTTGCCAATAATGTGCAGTGATTTGTAGAATCGGGTCCCAAAATGTCAGCCAGGATTTATTTCATTCGGGGCAAGCAAGTGGAGATAAGAGAGGAAGAGGAATGAGAGAGGAAGGAGAAGGGAAGGAGGCATGCTGATAAGAAAAGATAAAAAAAAATTCAATCTAATAATATTTACCCACTGCTTTAGTTTCTTTTGAACGGGTTCCTGGTGGAAGTCAAAAGAATTACAAAATATATATTAAAAATAGGTTTTTATTGTATTTGTGTATGGCTTTTTTAAAATGTATGTCTTTTTTTCTGACTCATTCTTAAGGTTCTCTCTGAAGAGGGGCTCCAGCTGTGCTCATCTCTCCGCACTCTTTCCACTCAGGTATATACCAATGCAATCTCTCTCTCTCTCTCTCTCTCTCTCTCTCTCTCTCTCTCTCTCTCTCTCTCTCTCTCAAACACACACACAGTTTAAGGCTGGCCACCAAATCACAATGAGCTCACGTAAAACCATTTCCAAATATTTTTGCGCATTAAGCACTCTATAAAAAGAAACGTAGTGCATGTTTTATAAAAGAAAGAAGACATCTTGAATACGTAGCAATAAAACGAATGCAGTAGAAAATAAAAAAAATAAAAAAACACATTTTTGTACACTGTAGTGATATGAAGCTGTAGAAATAAGTATACAAGTAAATAACAGAAAATAAGATTTTTTTTTGTTTTGTTCTTATTGTTAATGCTTCTCACGCACACACACACACACACACACACACACACCCGTATCACCCATTCTGGCATGCCCCGGTGCCGGGTCCACCTTATAAATCACACGGCGAGAGCAGGAAATTGAGGCTGTCACACACTTTCACAATCCTCTCTCTTCTCCGAGTTGAGATCCAACAAGCAAACAAAGCCTTCCTTCCTCTTGCCCTCCACCAGCTTCTTCCACAGGTCCTCCAAGTGTAATTAAATGGCTCTTTTTGACAGCCGTTAACGACCTCCATTTGTCACCACAGCGTCTGTGAGTGTGTGCGTGTGTGTGTGTGTGTGTGCGTGTGTGTGGGGCAGATGAAGAAGGGGGGAGTTGACTGTGACTGCCCAGGACTAATTCATAATCAGGAGGCCCGGCTCTTCAACTTGCCTCACGCTTTCTGATTAATTACATCAAACAAACGGACGCTAATGGAGTCTATCTCTCTCGCCCTCCGCCCGCCACCAAACACACTTGTAGCACACCTGCGTGGCCCCCGTTCAAATTATGAGGCTATTTATGCATATAAGCTTGAGCCTTTTGTGATTGAGGTTAAAGAAGGGTTTGTGTACCTTTGTCAGTCATGAGTAGCGCTGCGCTGCATGAAAGAGCTTGTGTTTGTAGGTCGCTGGTGGTGTGGAACTGAAATAGATTGATTGACCCCCCCCCATGACTGAGATGGAGGGATTAACCCAGCTGGATAACAGAGTTTAAGCAGTAGATCATGACCTGGCTGTGTCAAGCTAAACTAGGTGTTTTTATTACACCTTCCTTTTTATTTATTTCCACGTTGGCTTTTTTCGTGATGCATGATTTTGTTTTTGAACAAGTTCACCGTAGATCCAGTTCAGTCTATCAATGTCTGTACCTATTAGCCCAGTCTCCCTGGATATGCCGTCATCAAACCATCTGTCCTGACAGACACCTCTCTCCCTCTCTTTCTGTTCCAGCTAGTTGATGAGGAGAAGTCTGTGGTGGTGACAGAGCTGGAGAAACTGGTGGCATTGTGCCAACAGCTGCAGATGGGAGCCAAGACTCCTGTACAGGGCAAGACTGCCACCTTCCAGAAGGTACTAATACTACGCTTGTGTGTCTCTCTCTGTGTGTGTGTGTGTGTGTGTGTGTGTGTGTGTGTGTGTGTGTGTGTGTATACCTAAAAAAACAATTCAAACAATGACAGGTCTGTGCCCGGAGTCTGTTTTGTTTAGTGGACATCAAATTAGTAACATCACACAGAGTGCAGAGCAGAATTACTGAATTTTTTCTTTCTTTTCTTAAGGCGATAATTAGCTTCAAAAGGCATTACAATCACATCCTCAGCTACAGACAGGCATCAATGGATGCTCAATGAACACACAACAGAGCACGACTGACTGCGCTGCTTCATTACCGGCTACGTGATATCTTAGCGATGAACACCAGTAACGCCATCGCCGGACACAGGGCGCTAGATTAATGAATGTCTGTGAGGAATTAATGAGGACGTCGGGCAGGGAGGATCCGCCTTAGGTCACCTTGTAATGAAGGCGAAGGTTGTAATCAAAAGGACGGGACTAAGAAGAGCGCGTCCCCCGCTGATTAACGAGCATCTCTTTGACATGAATTGGCTCCCATCTCGCCGTCTCTCTATCTGGATGTTGGCGTTGTCATTTATCGGGGGGGAGTTATACGCTGGGTGGACGTGTTAATGCGTTCTTTGTATACAATGTGTATCCATGCTAGACCTCTTCAAGACGCTCTCTCGGTTGTATTTCTTTGCCTCTAGGTGGACTCGTCCATTCAGACAACCAGAAGTGTCTTGACTGTGGTTCTCTCCCTCCTCCCCTTCTGCAATAAGCTCACCAGAAAGGTGATTAAACAACACTCATGACTGAATTACTGGTACTTGTACATGGAAATTATTTTTACTTACACACAATAGAATAGAAGACAAGATGGTGATCTCATTTTTATCATTTTTTTCCATTCCCTCTCCATGCTGTGTCTGTTTGCAGTACAAGTCCGAGAGGAGCAGCAGTGCGAGTTCCCCGCAAGACTGGAAAGAGAGGCAGGATGCGTCCACACCTGTCAAAGAGGAGGGAGCTCTCAACGGCAAGAAGAACAACAACGGCTTCGGTGTCAAATCCTTGGAGCAGCACATTGCTGGTCTTAACCTCCTGGAGAGCAAATAATCCAGGAAACAGTCACCTCCTTTGTCCACTATTCTCCCAACATTGCTGTCTAGGAGAACATTTTAATCCCGGAAATACTTCACTCCCCCTCATCCCCATGCACCCACCAGAGAGTGGGCTACAGCAGCGTCCGTGGTGAAGATGCTTCCCTCGGGTCCGTCAGAGTTTGTGTCTGCTGTGTGGATGGTGGAAGCTTTACAGAGAGGAAGACGCAGATCCAAGCTCGCTGTGCCCAGAGGCGGTTTTAACCAGGGTAGCGGTTACCTGAAGCACCAGTTCCACCCCAGTCCACAAGATGGAGACAATCAACCAACACTATGACTTCGCCATTTGCAGCGAACTTCCTAAAAAAAGATATTGAGTTGATAAACTGATCAGAAAGCAGGAGGGTACTCCTCAATGCTCAGCCATACATCTGTCTTCACTATGTGCCTCCTGTGTAACAAACCCATTTGCTTTGTGGTGTCCTGTAAACGTGTTGCACATGTTTTCCAAATTGAGGGGGGGGTACAGTTAAATGTCTGAAAAGCCACCATGCATGACGCCATCATCACCAAAACCTTGTGTTTGAGTCTCTTATGGTCAACGTGTTCTCGGTTTGTAAAGTTAACACTAGTTCTGTAATATTAGACATAGTTGTACATTGTGTCGGTGATCTCTGGCATTCTATTCATCTCACTTGGATAAGTAAGTATTTGTATGTCAACCACACCATATGATTAATGACTACTTTCCATACAGTTTGCCATGGAATGTCAGCCATGTTAGTGAGAATCACAACTTAATGCCAAATATGATTGTCTTCATGAAATCGCTACGATGTTCAGCTTACTACTAGTGTGAAATATAAAGCTCTTACACCTCCAGTGTGCATCACTGGAGTCTTTTATTTGGGCCTGGTTTCTTCAAAAAGTCTAAAGCTGAAATGATTTTGAGGATGTCAGGAATTTACTTCATACTGTCCTGTTATTAAGTCATATTGTGAGTATAATTATAGACTTTTTTTAACAAAATGAAACATAATTCTGAACAAGCACCTGTGTCAAATGGAGCCTTGAAGTGTACTTGTTATGAAGACTATCATTGTGAAGCTGCTTGTAGGCCTATATGTAAATGGTATATGATACCTATAATATGGTACTTGAAGCAAAGTTATATAAACATAAATATATATATATATAGTCTGAATTCTAAGGTAATGACTTGGTACTCGTGAGAGGTGTGGTAATGACTGAGATGAATAACATACATTAAGCTTTAGACATGCTTTGTAAAGTGAGAGAGCAGCTAAGGATGCTGGGTATTGTAGTGGAGCTACAGATGTGAAGAAATCATAGATATAGTTTTGGACCATCTATTATTTTGACAATGAAAGGTGAAAAGTGACGCATAAAAAAATAAACAATATTTTTTCTTAAATCTCTGTTGGATTCGTTTATTGACATTCTAGAAAAATAATTCAAACTGATTAGTTGGTTGTAATATTTATAATGCTATTTTCCATTTCTTTAGTATGCAAATTAAAAAAAAGAAAAGAAAAAAGCTAAACAAATAAAGATTATTTGAAAGCAGAGTGCTGCCTGAAACCCTGTCGTTTAAGTGTAGAGGCACAGTGCTCCGATTGCAACAGTCCCTTTGAAGTGAGACAAACGTCACTTTCCAGGATAATGTCCTCAGTCTGAACCCAACCTGCTGGGTTTGGCAGAAGAGTTTCCACTTAAAATAAGGCAAGAACATGTACGCTCCGTCATGAGGGTTGAGATTGGGCAGCGGTACGTTTGGAGACAACTTTCTCGAACTCCTCTTGGCTCAGAAGGTTCTCGGTTATGCTCTTGCTCTCATCAAACTTTGGCAAGATGACGGCGATGTATCCATCGGTGAAAGGCTGTTCAGATTCGACAGACAAAAGCACTGTTAAAACATTTGTTTTGCTGAAACTTCAAACTGAAACTCATCTTGCAGTCATGAAGATTTTGAATAGCTTGATCTAATTCAAGAGGGTATTACTTTATTAGCAACTATGTACCTTTTCCTGCAAGAGAGTAGGTGTTTTTAAGATATTCTCATTGACCTCGAGAAGCCGCCCCCGGATGCAGCTAAAAAGATAAGATTTGTGTGACTGATTGTGACATAGAGGCATGTGGAATGTATGCAGAGAAGAAAAGATATCATCTCACCTGTAGATTGTGTATTCTGTGTCATCTGTGCATGTTATCCTACACAGAGGTGCAAAATCTGTAAGGAACTGACCGCCCTATAATTTGAAAACAATACAAATGTAGAGGCATTGCAGGGTACAACCATACAAGTACAAATTAATGTGCATAGAAGAGAATTTGTAGCTTCATGAATTATTATAAATTTACCCGCTTGGATTTTCCAGAGACTTTATTGTTCAGCCGACTGCAGCAATCACTGATCTGGTAATTGATGCTTTTGACCGCTCGTCCATCCTGAAGGATCGGGTGAGTCTCAGCTAAGGTGATGACACACAGTCTGCAGAGAACAAACACATTCAAAAATCCATTCATTTCCTGCGTACTTAATTACCAGTAAAAAAAATCGTCGTGTAATCATGACCACCTGTTGTTGATTTCACCGTTCGCTCATCGATAACGTGACTGTTTTTACCTGTTTGAATGCTGCAGGATGCAGTGGTCCTCACACGGTTTCCCCTTCATATCTAAATAAAAACGACCACATTACACTCAACGAACCGGAATTATTTGCATTGTGCTGGGTTATAAAAGTCTAAATGTGTAATGCTCCCTCTCCCCGAGGGCTAAGGTTCAACTAACGGTAGCGGACGTAGCCACCGGGCAGCTAACACGACATGAGACGCATTTCAGTGAGATAATACTTACCGGCTCTGAACCACCGCGTGTAATATCGGTCGATAACCGAAGGCGCCGTCGCTTCTATGTCTTTCTGCTCCAAACACTCCATCAAAAGTTTCCACGACGCAGACAGGCTGCAGCCAAAAGACGTAGCTTTAATTTACAGCAGTGTATACCACAACTTTGAATTGGCGGACAATAAATGGTGTGACACCAGGCGGTCCGTCTGTGGATTGAATCCGACGGTGTTAAGGGCAACAGAGGTTCCGGGAATTCTTTTCGCTTCTTTGGGTATCGTAGATATGAATTTGACATATGGAGACTTTATTAAAATGATGGGAACTTGAAGATTAAATCGTAGCTCCACAATAGCATCATCGTGTTCCAGAGTTGTTCTAATTAGAAGATTAATTTCACAATATTCATGCAATATAAACAAGGTAACCAGATTTTCCATTTTCCACACTGAGTATTTTTGAGAATCATATTTTCAAACAATTTAAAAATGAAAATTACATTAACTTTAGTTTCAAAGATTGTACAGTGGATAATACTGGAATGCAATAAGCGAAACAGTGAAACAGCGACCCAAGTCTATTGCATGTGCATTTACATGCCATCAAGCTCTTTATGTCAAAATTAAAATTAAAATACAATCTCACCCGGACACAACTAGTATTAGCCTGTGATGCCTGAGCACAAAATGCAAAGGAAAAATTAGCCTTCAGGACTTTCTGTCAGGGATGTAAAACACAATGCCCTCACCGGCTCTACTGTAATAACCTAATGTCTGCTCTCTAGGTTGTAACCTGGACATTATCAGGGTTACGCTGACAGATTGCATTTTAATTTTGACAACAAAAAGGTTTAAGGAAATTCCCTAAACCTTAAATAATGGGTAAATATAGTAATTGTTTAAATTTTCAAATTTTAACATTTGAATAGTGTGTACACTGTACAGCATGTTAAGTCTTTGAAAATTGAATGTCAAATGATTTTTACATTTTCAAATTGTTAGAAAGTTGCATTTTCAGTTTTACTTAAATTATGCTTGCATAGATGGGAAATCAGGTCACATTGTTGATATTGCATTTTCATTGTCAAATGTGAATTAACATTTGAATAGTGTCAAATATAAAACAGCTTTTCCACTTTTATTATAATATTGTCACAGCAAGCCGCACTTGAGGATTAGTGGTGTTAGTGGGGAGAATGGACCATACAGGCTTAAGGATTCATACAATTTCTTCCAGAAAAAGGCAAACTTTATCCAGACCAGCCACAAAAATGAGAAAGCTAAACCTTTTCATTAGGTTTATCATTAACAGTTCTCAGCAGAAATGAGGAAAGACCTAACAGGACACAAAACACTAGCCTCCCTCCAATTTCATCAAGACAGAAAACCCACAGACTAAACAGTTTTATGGTCTTCCAAGCCCTTTTATACCCCAGCACTTTTTTGTGGCCAATCAGAAAGGCTTTTTGGAATTTCTGCCACTTTGACCCAGGTGGCATTAATCTCCCTTCATCTGGAGCCAATTGGTACTCAAATGCCCTTTGATAAGAGATATTATTCAAATGTACCCTCTAAAGACACATATGCAAAACTACTGTAAAAATACTGTTATTGAAGTACAAAAATAAGTAAACTTTCTTCTTTGGAACTGAAATATTTCGAAATATTTCTACAGGACAAATGATCCAGAAGTGTTTTTATAGGGATAGCATAGCAGGTTAGGGGATTAATGTCCCACTATAGAAAACCTGTGTGAGCAGGAAGGCTAACCACATAAAGTGAACAAGCATCTCTCAGACATTACAAGTTATATTAATGGTAGAGTAATTCTCTTTTCTATGGACAAACACAATTTTCTCTGGTTGGACCCATTGTGAAAGCAATTTTCACATTCACCACTAGATGTCAGACTACTGCTAACAAATGCAATAAACCCTACAGTCAATGTGATTTAAGTCTACACATGCAAACTCCTCAGACGACATCAACGTTTATTGAGTTGGAAATCCTTTGTATGTTGTTAGTAAAGCTCCCTATATTTAAACTAAAGTTATACCTCCATTTAATTAAGATTAATTTGTTTATGCACAAACCATCTAAACAATATTATATAGTATCGCACAGTATTTTTGATCAACTGCTCAATTTCTGTACTTTGAACTACGTATAATTTCTTTCCGCGACTAATGATTCTCCCAGATGTCAGATAAATATTAAAGTATGTTGAGTCTGCATCCGAGTACCTTATGTAATGACAGGGTCTAAAAGGGAACTGATGCAGGACTGAGAGACTGTTCCTGTCTCTGGATCTGTGAAGTAGCCCCTCTCTGACCCAGACCAATCACATAGCGAACACATCTGGCTCAATGCTGCGACTTGCACAATGTGGACAATGCTTAGTGAACATTTTTCAGGGATTAGCATGGGAAAGATGACCTCATCTTGGTCACGTAATTGGGAAAAAGAAAGCACAAGATGCAGGAGAGAGAGGGAGAGAGAGAGAGAGAGAGAGAGAGAGAGAGACTGATATTCGGGGGCACAATGAGTTTTCCATGCATCTACTCACCACCACCAAGACTTGGAAAGTATTTCTGTCAAGACCTATCGTAATGAGTTTTTCCATTACTCCTCCGTCTGTGGTCGGCTGCGGGCTGCAATTAATCCAGAGATTTAACACAAAACCGTCCGTAAGTGGACACAAAGGGGAGTATCTCATGGATATGCGATTTTGCATCAGGCATTTCCAATAAACAAGGCCGTCCTTAATGTGAAAACCCTGCAGCAGATATTCAGCAATATAATCAGAACATGCTGCGTACATGAGGTCATGATTTGGCAGTGAATCTTCAGTCAGAGGAGATTGTGTTGAAAGGTAACAAGAAACAATTTTGCTTTTCAAATCTTGGTTTGAGAGGGAAAAGGTCCCTGATGATAAGCAGGTGACCTCCATGACATTGGTATTCGCAAGAGTGTGTGTGTGTGTGTGTGTGTGTGTGTGTGTGTCTGTTTATCCGTGCGTTCATTGCCTACATGTATCTGTCAGTCTGTATACATTCCCCAAGCCCCAATATTGTTGAAATGAACCATTGCTGTGTCTCCCCCACTTCAAGACCCGACTTCGAGGTTCACTGGCTGGCTGTCAGACAAGCATTTCGAGTGTCTCCAGCTGCACAGGCTTCTGTGTGTGTGTGTGTGTGTGTGTGTGTGTGTGTGTGTGTGTGTGTGTGTGTGTGTGTGTGTGTGTGTGTGTGTGTGTGTGACACACACGCGTAGCTCCACGTCAGCCACTACAGCAGAGCTTCCCTTCTTCTCTGGCCTGCTGTTTTGTCTGTTTGGCTCCAACGATCTCTCCCTCCGCATGGAAGTTGTCCAACGTCTTTCCGTAGCCGGCCCTCGGTGCCAGAGCAGAGCCTGATAAGGGAAGGAGAGGAGCTCTAATCATGGGTGTGATGCGTGCATGGCCGCTTAGAGAAATACCAGTTGTTTCTTGAGGATTTCCTGGTTCGTGGCACACAGTTAGCTGTGTTTTAATGCCAGATAGATGGATGAAGTATTCCTGTGTTGTAAGGCAGACGGAGAGAATTATAGCGCGAAAGGGGGATTTCTTTTTTTCCCTAAGTGGTTCACGCAGACAAGCTATCAGTCACACTTTCAGCCATTCATTGTTTAGGAGGAGAATTGCATGCAATCCAGGCTCTCCCTCGGTATCTCATTGTTTGATCATGTCTCGTAAAATAGAGAGAGGTATGCGGCACTTAGAGAATCTTTTTTTTCCTGGAAAGTATCGAGGCACACACACCTGGATTGTCATTTAAGAGCAGAGTCATATGCTTCCAAATGGCACATTTCAAACTTCCTTGATTCACTGATATGGATGGTGGGTTTCATTTACCGAGCTGTAATTTCAGTGTAATGTTGTTGAAGTGGGTTTAGTGTTTGAGTTCCCTGGTGGAATGATCATTGGAAGTGTCACAGTGATCTGTTGTCTTGCTGAAGAAGATGGAAATCATCAGTCTGCTGTCTGTGAATGTGCTGACATGCAGCGAGGAACTCTGATAAAATGGTCCCACATCAACTCATTATTAGCTGCTATCAATCATGTCAGAGTATCTTTGTTATTTCTGGCCCGCTCTCCGAAGGCAGTGAGGCCCCGGGCTCTGAAAAAGTGAGTGTGTGTGTGTGTGTGTGTGTGTTGGCAACATCATGGTTCGCTTTAGTAACATGAAGTGGTACATCCTCCCTTCACAAGGTAACAATACATTAAATACATCTTATCAGACTGAATGATGATGTGATGACAAGTGATCGCATCATTTTTGCTCTGCCTTGCTTGTGGATTTATTGTTACCGTGGAAACAAGACAGATGTCTTTATCGGCTGAGCATAAAGCTGTTTTGCATTGAACTCCTTGCTCCTTTGTTCCACTGCTGGGTTTGCGGTATTAATAAACACATTACATTGATGAATTGTCCCGCCGACTGTGATGCCGAAGACAGACAGACAGACAGACAGACAGACAGACCCCTCCCCTGCCAGTAGGTGTCTCCTGGTGATGACACAATCCTAATCACAGCGAAAACGACAGCGGCTACGTACACAAGATGGTTGTTTGCATGAGCAACACCGTGATTAACAGAGAGCATGACCAGAGTCAGTGAAGCAGACATCATAAAGGAAAGCTATCAGCGTTTTAAATGGGTTATTTTAGCGTGTCTTCAGTAACGGTGTGAGAGAAAGGGATTAGGTGTCCCTGGAAGCGGAGCAGGACTCCCCTAGAGCCTCTTACATCACTGTTGATGTTATCTGAAAAACATTATAACAACAAAACGCAAGGGAGCCCAACATGGTTCCCGTACATGCAATCATTGGAGAACAGGCGGGGTTTTCCCCCAACAGTGATGTCATTTCACTTTGACCTCTGAGGTGTGAAGAGGGGAGGGGGTCTTCACTGGTTTGTCTCAACTGATTGACTGTACTTTCATCTTAAGCTCTGTAAAGACGATCTGTATTTTTACTGGATAAAATAGTGTTTATGAATCATTTAATGTCCAATCTGAGAGGTCACATGTTAGTCGATCTGGTTGCATCAATTATACATTTCTGTGTTCCACATCCACCTCTACTCCCCTCCGTTCCTCTTTCAGGTGCTTCATTCCTGACACTAATTTGCTCACAGCCGTCCTCTCGCTTGTCATTCTCCAGAGACGGATGGGGTTCAACAGGAGCTGAGGGCAATGGAAAGAACATGCAAAGCACGCCAGGTGGGACGCCAAATCCACATGCACACAAGAGGAACAATTCACAGGTATTAAGAGCTTTCAGCTTTTGGATTCTCACCACATGGTTTCATTTGCCAGAGCAGTAAAAATTTAACAAGATGTCTTTTACGAGGCACTGAAAGGGATATATGCATATATATTAAGTCGCCAACTGGGCTTGTTTAGGTTTACCAACAATTCCTAATTAGAAAGTGCCTGTGCTGTGCTTGCCTTAATTATCTGTAAGAAGCCACGTGGCAAACGTTTTTTGAAAGGCTCCTCACGGAAAGTGAACTCCTCTCCAAGAGGAAGTCTCCGCCTGGTGTTTGCTCGCAGCGTAGCAGCAGACAGGATGCTCGGAGGTCGAACTCAGCTGGCGGTTGAATGACAGCAGAGCCAGGTTGTTCCTTCTCATCCAAATATCCACCCTGAAACGGCTTCCCAGAAAAGCTCATTTGTACCTCCGCTCTGCCTGACAGAAGATTTCCAGATCTACGTGGTTGTTCCCTTTCAAAAAATATGCTCTCAGGTTTCACCCGTTCCCAGCATTTCTATATACTTTCACAACGTTCCTGTATTGCTCAACTTTATCATGGTCACTCAATACAGCAGTTGTTACAAGCTAAATAACATTTTCATTACTCAGAAATGACAAATGTTGATGCATCAATGAAATCACAGCACTGTTTTGCAGCGATTGTTGCTGTTTTGTTTGCCTAATTTATATTCAGATTAGAGAATACCTAAAAAAAGAACTTCATGAGCACAAAGACCGCCTCAGGTCATGGCATCGTGCACGAGAAATGGCTTAAGGAATGACAGCAGACACAGACTCCTGGCCGGTCGCATGAGAACACTTATAACCCTGGCAAAGATGTGGACATTTGGAGCTTTTTGTTGTTGAAGAGTTTGGTTTTTGTTTGTTTTCCTCTGGCTCTCCGGACAGCCTTGGACGTGGTTGTGTGTGTTGGCTGAGGCGCTTGGTCTCGGACATGTTCTCATGTGCTGTTTCTGAAAAGAACACACAGTGTTGTTGATGGTGCTCCTTTGGGGGATTTCATCGGTTTGGTGAAAATGGTCAAAAGCAATCGCAAGTGGATGTGTTGCTTTTGGCTCTAGTGGACTATTTCTCTGTTTCTCAGCAAAACTATCACAAGTATCGTTCAATCTGCAGCTGCCATACGTATGTCCACCTTGTGTCTATAGAGCAAGATAGGAATCCAGAGTGAAATGACTCATTTTATTTCAGAGCTCGACACCATACAAGATGATAACAAAGGGGGAAGTACAGTACAATGTGTTTTGGATTGAGCAAAGCAAACATTTATAGATATTTTGTGGCTCAGCAACGAGCATCCAGTGTAGAAAACGGTGAAGTCAGAGGTTTGGACAGCTGGGCCTCGGGGCAGAAGAGAGGATGTGACGAGATTAGAGGAGGCTGATTAACAGAAAACAGACTGGAGGAAGAAGAATCCCTCTCCATCTCTTAATTTCCTTCACTTATCCCACTGTCGATGGGAGATATTCCTATAGACAGAGACACGGACGGGCCTCAACTCTACTTCCTCTTCATGTTTTCGTTGAGGGAAAGAAAACAACCGAGGGCTAGTGTGCATTGTTCAAGTGTTTAACTTGGTACTTACATCCATTGTAACATCAAACAAAATGCATGTGGAGAACAAGGGATTCAACTTGGAATCCCTTCTGTCTCATCATAAAGTTGTCTTGAACACAGGGGGGTTTTTTTTCATAAGACAACACGCGCTGGAAATTCTTCCGCTCTTCACCCCACTGAGCGCCTATGTTTTTTCCCAGATGTGTTTTTACAGAGTATTGTCTTTCTTATCTGCGTCTGTATTACAGTAAGTGTTCCCATGACTGCAGGGAAGTGATGACTGATGTGAATATGGATGAGTAGATCAGTCAAAGGGAGTTTATTTTATCACGTATGTGGCCTTTGATGAAAATATGTTTCCCACAACTACGCCTTCATTGTGATTCAGAGAACTCTCGAACTTTGCCCTTTGCTTCACCTCAATGAATGATATCAACAGCGAAGCATGATCGTCGGCCGTTTTCAGGCCGGTTCCACGTGGTCTGGACTCTGGAGAGTGAGTAATGCTGACTGGACGACAGTCTCCGCATGGTGCAGCACTAGGCTTCCAGATGTATGTGAGTGCCTGCATCACTAATTGTTACACACACACACACACACACACACACACACACACACACACACACACACACACACACACAGACGTTGCTTCTCTCCCAGTCTGTTACTTGCAGGCATTTAACGAGACTTTAAAACGAGGACGGACACGTATTTGATCCTGCTCTTAAACTGAGATGAAAGTGCTGACCTCGTCTTAACTAGTCGGCGTTGGCTCATGGATTTAACGAAAGCAAGCAGTCATGCATTTTTTGCAAAAGTGATGCAAGCGATATTTACCGTCTTAGACCCCTTGATTTTAATCTTCTTAGAGCCCCGAAGAGACAAAAACGGTAGAGAATGTTTTGAAAAATGAATATATGTTTGTGTTGTAGAACTTAAATGTTTCTTATTCCCTATGAAGTGTAATCCTCTTGAGAACCCCCACGTTCATCCTAAAACCACAAGTGTGGGTCCCGACCCCCATGCTGGAAACCACTGCTTTATATTTGATAGAGAACTTTTTTGTTTTAGTTACTGTTTCCTCACTGACTAGCAGACTCCAGCAAGCTTCTGCAGACATTCTCAGACAATTTATCTTTACTGTCTGACTCAGACGCACCAGCAAGGAGCAGAAATCTATAGATAAGGACACATGCACTCTCCATTTAGACCTTATGTTTTCACGTGTAGTCTGCTCTTTGGGGTTAGTGGTTAAAAATGTTGGGTCAAGCTCTTAAAAACAGAAAAGGAAGTTGCTCAAGCACAAATACCAAAGGGAAGTCTAATTTGAGGTCTTTCTGTTTACTGCAGTGGCGATGAATGTCTATGTATGCACTCCTTCATTAACAATGTGCCGTTATTTATCATCTTATTAAATTGTTGTTCAGTAAAACTGTCATATGGTGACAATATGATATTAGTGAGAATGTCACACCGGCACAAATATCTGGACAGAGGAAGATCAACAGATATGAACAGTTTGGCTGGATGTTTGTGAGGAAATTTGAATTCAGGAATTCAGGCTTTTAACCCTGGATTCTGTTGAAAAATAAAAAGGTTCCCAGATGCTTAAAATGACTGATGCTATGGTGACAGAGTGAACACAACTTGTTGTTTCCGCAAACTGACCCTCTTGTATCATCTACTTACTCCATCAGTGAAATGAAACATATTCAAGGGATTATTTCTTCTACTTCATCAACACCAAATATTTTAGACTTAAAGTAATTCGTTCAATTGTTCTACAGCATTTTGGAATATTGGAATTGTTGACAAATGACTATGTTTAATGTGAAACTGATAGTGGCAGACCTACTGAGGCACCTGAATCTGCAGTTAACATTAGCTCTACAGAGCGTTTTAGTGTCTTTTAACTCATTGTTTCGGTTTTATGGTCTGCATCTTTACTGTTTACGTGAACGCCCACCGCTCTGCATTGGGCAGCTGTTTAAACCGAAACCAAAACGGCTAACGAGTTAGTTCCCTGTGAAAATAGTGGAACATTTAGCAGTTAAGTCAAATATTTCTCTCAGGAGTTGGTGGAGACCTAAACAGAGCTAAAAGTCAAATGTTGGTCCATATCTGGTGGAAGTGGAAAAAAGCTGCTGTTTGCTCACATTTTTCAAATCAACTCAATAAGGTGAAAATATATCATTCAGGCCGGTGTCACAACAATTTGGCTGCATAATATTTATTACGAACACATAAAAATAGTTTGACAGACAGTAATACTCATACACATTACGGCAGAATCCTGCAGGAATGAGTCCTACAATCCGGTTACGAGTTAGCACTCGTGCACTTCCAGTTCCCTCATCTTGAAGTCTCTTGTTTATTTGAATTGTCTTTGTATTTAAGGCGCTTTTAAGGCGGTTGCTAACAAGTGACTGAATGATGACTTTAGCTTAGTGGTGATGACTTGAATTCAAGTGATCGTGAGTTTGTTGTATGGTCAAAAGTTAGAATGGAAAAATCCTGTTGGCTTTTAGTCGAGGGAACCAGTGTGATGCTAACTATGGTTCTGGGCATATTCATCATTATATATATTATCATTATATATATATATTCATTGCATTTAAGTGTCGTTTTTACTGCCATATTGCCGGGATGTTTGTATTTCACATGCAGAATACATAGAGTTCAATTGCACAATCGTCTAGTTCATTCCATAAAGGTCCATCTTATCAGCTGAGGCAGAGTGTAAGTGGCCATGCAATATCGCTGGGATGTTGAACACAATCGCAAACATAAGAAATGTTGTGGATCTGAGAGAAGGATGTCCTGTACTTGTCTTCAACATGAAGGTATTCGAGTCTGAACCGTCTCTAGAAGTCCTCTTCATAGTGAATGTTTCCGTGGGCGTTTTCAGGGATCCCATAAAACGACTTGCTCTTCTTCTTCCTGCTTTGTGCTCTGGTCTGCGGAGGGTTTGGATTCCCAGAGAAGGACAGGTAAGCGGCGATGCTGTTCCTGACTCCGAAGCTCACCGTGTTGTCATCGCAACGCTCTGTGCTGACCAGCTGTCCCCTGTTAAAGGAGGTGATGAACACATAGGTGTCAGCAGAGCATCTTAATGTTCACATGTTCTCCTTCGCTTGTGAAAAACCAGCATTAAAAATATGTATAATGCCGTCGCTTAATTGTTTCAGATATTGTTTCAAGAGAACATGGTTCCAGTTTTTGCTTATTTCCTTTCTTATAAATGATGATAAATTCAACATCTTCAGCTTTTATGATGTTTTTAGATGAAACAAGCAATTTGAATAACTCATGTTGGGCTCTGGGAAATTATAATGGAGAATTTTCACACTTGTCCAACAATTAATTGAATATTTGCGAAAGTAATCAGCAGATTTATCGTTGAAAATGATTTTTTTTTCTCTTACAGTACAAGACTAGACAACAAATAAGCTATAATCTGACAGAATCTTCAAGCACTGACATGCTGACAAATGAAAACTGGTTGATGTCATCACCAACCAAGCCCCTGTTGTACCTTTCTATCTTCTTCCAGTCAAACTTGGGTCGCATGACTACAGGTGGAGCGCCGGGGTTTGCAGCTGACGGCGGGGTCGTCTCCGACAGACAGGGGGAGGTTAATGCACAACACAGACCATCTGCAAAGTCTGAACAGGCAAAGATAGGGGAAGTAAAATACTGCTCACCAGCTTACAAACTCACATTTCACATTTTTGCATAATTTTCATTTACTACTTCCACCCTGCTCAGGCAAAAACACGAAACCAACCTTCTGGAGGGCGTGTGGAGGGGATCCACATTGGCCCAGAACTAAAACAGTAATTATCCACCGTGCATATTTTATCTCACATCCTGTTGTGATACAGATATGTTCTATATTAGGAACATGATGTTATTTTCAGTGCTTAGCGTGCTCGCCTCTTTCTGTGTGTGTGTGTGTGTGTGTGTGTTTGTGGCTCGTGGTGCTTGCTTCCTTTTTGTTTGTTGTTTGTCCTTTCTGTTTAGCTGTGCATCCACTCACCACAGTAGTGGTTGATCATATCTTCAAGGCACTGGAAAGTGAGGCGAGGGGAGATGTAGTACCAGCTGTTGTCCAGTCTGAGGATACGATAGTGCTTAATGATCATGTGCTTCACTGACAGCGAATACAGACCTGAGGAGATGAAACACACACAGAGTGCACGTATGTGAACATCAATCATCTCCTCCCATGCTTAGTCACTGTGGATTTTTTCATCCTGAGTCAAGAAAAATTTCAGGTGAAAATATGACCACACATTTTTCAAGGGGAGTATCCTCAAACAAGTGGTTCCCCGAACACGTCCTTTAAATAGTTTTCAGGAAGTACGCTTATTTGCTTTCTTGCTCAAAGTTAGATGAGAAGATTATAAGTCTGAATGCAAAGCGACAGCCAGGGTATGATTATCTTAACTGAGCTTTAAGACTGGAAAAATATATTTACCTGCATCTCTAAAGATCAATTTGCACAATTTGTTTGTTTTATCTGTACAATGCAAGTGTAAGGCAACAATTTATGGTTTTTACAGGGGTTGGGTACCTGACTATTTCTTGGCTGGTTTGACTCAAACAAAGTGAAAATGCCTATTTCCCAAAATGTCTATTCTTTCAGCTTATTTTTGGTTGTTTTGCCTTTACAGACTAAAAAACATGCCGTTAGAGCAAATGGTAATGACATGCATCAAAGATCCCCTGCCACCTTGGGTTTATTTAGGAAGGAAAGGGATTAGCTCATTTATCTCTCCATTCCAAATCCTTAATTCCTCTTATTTCGAGTCCCCTAAGAATTTTTGTATTAACTTCGAAACATCCGTGAATGCGATTTTCTCCATTCGAGATTTGGATCTGATTAGATTGCATCTTGTTTTGTCTTTTCCATCCCTCCGTCCCAACGTCGTGCTGATCTCATCTCCCCACGTGCTTCCTTTTTGGCGAGCGTTTTAATTTCCTATGCAGAGAAATCCAGAGTCAAACCAAACCAGCCCAGTTGATTGCGGACGCTGCTGCACTCACCTCTTTCTCTGGCGCTCTCCCGCACCAGGAAAGAGCCCTCTCTGTTCCCAGGAAGACAGAGCAGTTCTTCAGCCTTCTGCCTTTCCACCCCCTCAAACAGCCAACTGACCAAAAAAGAAGATGCTATGGGTTAAAACTCATCCGACTGGTATCTTGTGTTACTAACATCTCCCTCAAGACGGAAAGAGATCTCAGATAGTACAAGTGGAAAAAGATTTTTTGCGGTTTACAATCGGAAGCAAGTTCAAACAGACTAGTTCAAACACTCCAGGCTGATTATATAGGATGGAGTCATATATAGTATATTATTCTTACCCATGGTACACTTTGGCCACATGGCTTTTGGGTATGTAGTTCTCCTTTTGTGTTTGGACAGAGCGTACTCTCAAACCATAAGACTCGCTGAAAAAGAAGCAAAGAGGAATCAACACTTGACCTTTTTCTGTGAACACTTCTCTATACTGCAAACTTACGGCATGACATTGCAATGAGACTTCATTTCCTCATAGTCATTTGAGATTTTACATCTACCAAATGTACATATGGATCAGAAAAGTGGATTGTTTTGGGGTTTTTTAAAATCAAGAAAGCATGATCGTACTATGAGATGAGTCGGAGCTTCTCCCCCATCCTGAAGATGGGCTCGCTGATTTCATGTGACGGGTAGTCCTGAAGCACCACCATCATGTCGTCCTCACAACCTGCCAAGAACAATATTTACAGAGTTAAAACACAGACAATTCATCGATTGAAGCTGCGAAATCTCGGGAATGATTGCCAATTAATTTGGTTTTTGTTTTGAATATTCATGAATGGTTTATTACTAAGTATGTTTGCACATGCAATTAATTTGACGTAAAAAACAAAACATGGTTTCTTGCAGTGGAGAAAGCATCCACTACACACTCTGCAAAATCCTATTATGTCATCTAAAAACAAGGAAGGGGACCCGTCTTACCTTTTAAAGAGCTGTCTGTTTTCACCTTGTCTCCGGCACTCACGCCTCGCATCATATTCCCCATCCTCCAGACGGACCAGACTCCAGCCTGAAGTAGCAGATAAACAGATACACTCTAATCAACATTCTACTCATGTATCAATCTGCATTTTTTAAATTCCCATAACCTCCGTGTTGCTGCATCCCCACCACCATGTTGAACTTCCTACAACTTGACCATCGAAACTGTTTCAGCTGATAAACTCTATGCAGAATGTGGAAGCTGAGATGCACCTAGCTCTGTCTGCACACTACTCACAGTGATCAATCATTTTAAAATCATATATTGCAAAAATAAAACCTGGTCCCGTTGACCAGGTTTTATTTGATTTACATGATTTACATTACCCTGAATTGCAACATATCCTGCTAGCTTTACATCACACGGTGTTCAGTTCGCCAATATGGAGAGAAAGCTGTCCCGTCGATACAGAGACTATGTGCATGTTGGCAGTGGGTGGCAGGCGGCGTGATAAAAGGCCCACTCACCAGTGTGGCTGGTCTGCTGCGATGGCATCAAGCGAGGTGAGAGCGATGGTGGCCCGGGCAGGGCATGGTGGCGGCAGCAGCAGCGGAGTCGGCTAATGGAGAAGTAGTACCATGTTCACAAGAGTTTACAGCAATGACCTGTCAGAGTGTGACGACAGTGCTGCGTCTGACTCCACACTCACTTCCTGTAATGAAATGAGGAAGAGGGCCTGCAGAAGTGTTGCGTTGTTGAGGCACACATAAGACACAATAACAACTTTCTGGATGTAGTTGTTTAGAGTAACTGAAAGCACTTATGAAAGCGAATGTTTTTTTGTTTGTTTAATGAATCTACTGAATTATATGTAAAAATGTTTGTTCATGTCCAGATCATTCTCAGTTTATGACATGTATTATAATTAAAAATAAAGCCAATCACTGCTGTTATGGAAAAATTATTACGATTATATCATACTTTAGAACTGAAATGAGTCAGTTAGTCAACTGACAGAAATTGTATCAGCTATTGAGATAATCAATTAATCATTTGAGTCGTTTATCAATCAGTTAAGACATCAAGTGTTAACTTTTTCCAGCTCTCTGTTGTAGGTATTTGATTTGTCCAACATGAACACAATCCACCTCAGCACATCTGAAACTTACTAATAACACAATGGTTCTTTGGTTCTTTGTGAGAATATTTCCTAACCAGTTTTTCAGCAACAAGCAGAGACAGCAGGAAATGATTGGTTCCTGGATGATAGTGACTTCCTACTGGAATGTCATACTTGAAATTGTGAACTGTTTTTTCGCCCAATGTCAGCAGCACAGAAATGTTTTCCCCAAAATGTCACACTATATTCAGTTAATCAAAAAAATGTGCATATTCATCTGAAATGAAAATAATCATGAGCCAATTAAAACATATAAGCACAGTTTACAATATAGTCAATGCTGTATGAGTGGACTTGCAAAAACGGTACTTCACAAAACTTAGTGCTTAATAGTATTAATAGTATGTCTAGCCAAATTGGCCTAAATGTACATGTTTGTACTTTGTATGTTATGCTATATGCCATCCCTGTATGATGTCAACTAACGAACTAACTAACTAACTAACTAACTAACTAACTAACTAACTAACTAACTAACTAACTAACTAACTAACTAACTAACTAACTAACTAACTAACTAACTAAAGCATTTAAACGATTTGTGTTACACAGTAGAACAAAACTGAATTATCTTTTCTTAATGTCCCCCAGAAATGAATGTTTGTTATATCGTAGTAATATTTCTGCTGAAGCAGTAACAGGTACATTTACTGTGAAGAGTTCTAACTATTAAAAAGAGTGTTGCTCTGTAGGTGACAGACACAGAAACATGAAAGTAGCATGTACGGTCTACAGAGGGGAAGATGGAAATATGTTGGTGTTATCTGTAGCTGCTGCGTTCCTCTGGTGTGTGTGAAAGTATCCAGGAATAACTCACACAAGTTCCAGGTTAGGGAACCTAAACCAATCGGTTTCAGATACATCGCAGTCCGCATGAAATGTACATCTTCATATGTTCATGTTTTGTGTTACAGGGATCTATGGTTTGTGCATGATGTATTACGCTGCAAACGCTCCCCTTTATTTTGCATTTTAGTTCCACAAATGTGACGAATCCCAGTAGGCTATAATTATTACTTTGCATCAAGCTACAACCAGAACTTTTATTTTATAAAAAAAATAATAAATAGGAGAGACTGAATATATCTGAAGTCTCAGATCTGGTTACATAAGAATATTCTTCTATGCCACATTTTAGACAACATGTCATGTATTTTCCATATTAAAGCCTGGATCAGTCCGGACCATGAGGCCACCTTTCTTTTCTGCTAGACAGTGATGCAATTAAACAGCCTTATAGTTAAAGTTAGTGTCTTTGAGCATTAAGTAGATAAATAGGGGGATCATTTAAACCCTTCCAATTGGCGTGACTGTGGAGTTTTTGACAGACTAGATAGGCAGATAGTTGAGCTGTTCCTTTAGTTGACTTCCTGCTGTGTGTCATGTGAGGTGAGTTCTGAGAGATAAATATTCCTTCGAAGAAGCACACAGGAATTGTACGTCTAATACTGTCTCAACTCAACAGCAGCAACTCGGTATTTAAGGTTAAACCAAAGAGGGCTTTTCTCTTTTTTTTTTTTTTTGCTGGTTGTAGAATAAAAGCAGCTGCTGTAGCTTGGTGGGTGGTGTCAGATGCCAGGACTCTGACTGTTGTGGCTACGAGAGAGGAAGGAAGTCTTCATCGGCTTCAGATGAAAATAAATACAAGGTCAATGTGTAACTTGTGGCGACGGTGTAAAAAGAGCTCACAGAATAGAAGATGTGACATTTCCTGTGGCCAGTTTTATTGAATTTTTAGACATTTTCAAAGTTTTTTTGGCAGTTTTCAATGTAGATTTTAGACATTTTCAAAGTTTTTTTGGCAGTTTTCAATGTAGATTTTACTTGCGGAGACCTTAAAGACAAATGTCTTTGTGCTACTGCAGACACGTCTTTTTTTTGGAGCTGTTTATTAAAGGGTTGGTTCATCGGCATTACAATGCAAATGAAACACAAAAGGTATTGTCTCACTTAACTCCAGTGGTGTTGGTTCGAGAATCACAAGTTCTTATTGCAACTACATCTGTTTTAAATTTTATATTCCATTGCGATTTGGTGTATTTTTAAACTGTATGGTGTAAAGGTTTGAATGACAAAACCGTAACAAGGAAAGGGAAAAAGTAGGATTTGACCTATTTGACACCATATTTTTTTTTAAATATTCGGGCTGAGTATTACTTCACCCTGGAACCTTTCCTCCTTGAATACAAAACTTTTTCTATTCAGGTCCTGGCTCGTGTCACTGACGGTGACGGTGTATGTCTTTGAATGAGTCACTAGCAGACATAACACAGATGAAGAAGTAAACCAGCGAGGCCAACGACCTTGACCTCCAACTCAATGGACTCTTTGTTACATGGGGATGAAAAACGTATTCCTCAATTAGTTAAAGTAATCGACTGAGATTCCTTCCCATCTTAATTGCCTCTATTAATAAACCATTTTTGCATTGAATTAGGCAGTTGTTGTTTTTTTGTTTTTTTTGCAAATGACATGAATAACATCTTATAGGCTCTACAGTTGAGAAGCAGGAAGGAATTAAATCATAAGTGGCCTTGAAGCTGCCTCACACATCACCATTACAGCTAACATCGTTACCATTAATTATTTTCTTTTATAGAGCAGGTCTTCTCGAGTGAATACAAAAATACACTTGTAACAAATGGTCTTGTGCATAAAATCCTCATAAAAGCAACGCAGCAGGTGTTTGCAGATGTTACACCTGCAGCAAAGGTGATATTTAGCTGTCAGAGACTTTCCTCATGTGGATAATTGTGAAAGAGCTCTGCATGATTGATGTCCCTGTGCCCATTTATAACACGGGGGAGGAGTTAAAGCTCCAACTTTGAAGACAGTCAGTGATTCGTAAGCACTTTTTCTCCGCAGCACACTTGATCTCTGCCTGTGGCTGACGTCGGTCACCGTGGCTGCCGTGTAGGAGCCTGGATGCGTTTGAACATTTCAAGGAGAAACGACTTCCACGCCCTCCGTCTAAAATTACAAAATGACTGACTGTAAGGAATTTCCCTCATAATTTATTTTCTCTGGAAGTCTAAATCAAGACATGTTCGTATGCCTTTAAGGCTCTTTGGCAGGGAGGGGCAGCAAGAGAGGTGAGGTGTTGCTATCATGAATCTGTCCACAGATCCTCTTTTCCTAAAAAACAATACACATTCCACATGCACCACACCGGCAGTTAGTCGCGATGCGGTTGTCGTGTTCTCTCACTGTAATGAGCAGTATCTAAATACAGGAGCAAGACTGACCCCGACTGGACTCTGGCCACGGGACTGACAGGAAACGGGAGTTGCTACATGTGAATGTGTATCTGCAGCTTTTTTAGCCACAGACTTAGAGCCAAAATTACACACATATAGAGCTCCGAATCCTCCACCAGTTAGCCTATAATCATTAATGCAACGTGGGCATTCAGTCATGCATCTGGAGCGTCTTATCCATCTGCACAGATAATCAGCCGTCCCTGCTTCTCACATCCATTAATGCATTCCTCATTCTGCTTTCACAGATATTCCTCGGGAATAACCCCTCAGATGAATTTTGACAACACTGTTATTTCAGTTTGCCAATTTAGCGAGTTAAAATAACCGTAATAGCATAACAACTTATCCCCGTGCGCACTTCAGGAGAGTCATTTTGTTGATTTTAATGGTAAGATAATTGGATGAAATTGCGTTCACAATTCTGAGCCTGTACTTATAGCAGGAGGGGCGAGAGAGCAGGGTAAGGAAAGCAAAATAAAAGTTCCTCAGTGACCAACAACAGCTTTTAGACCTGAATTACTTCCTTGATCAGAAACATTCATTCCAGTCTGCTGAAAAAAATGAGTTCTGACTTAATGGCTTTTTTCCAGCTGTGTAGAGGAAAATATTCCTCAGGAGAATTACATCACTGACATTACTGTGAACCGCGACCGCCATTAAAAGAATCCAGTACTGAGCCATGTGATGCCACTTAGTGACTATACTTAAAGGACCGTACCAGTCTTATTCTGACTAACTCTGAAAATCATTCATTCAACTGATGAGTCGTATCAGTACAAGCCTGAAATTCACACAAGCCCGACTATCAGCCAATCATTGATCCCCTTTATACTTTGGTTCCGCCCTCTGAACTGTCAATCACAACAGAGCCAAGATAGCCATTGAGCCTAATACTATATACACCTCGTAAACTCGTATTTGAGAGGGAGGATTTTAACCACAAGACATGTGACGCCACTACTCCTTCTCATCCTCTGGTCAACCCGTTTTTGTTACATCCTTTTTTAAGCAGTAGCCATTTAATGTATGTACAGTCTGTAATTTACTCACTGGTAGTTTTCATTGTCTGTGGCTGACTCTGCCATGCCCACACTGGATTTAAACTTCCTTTTATAAGAATGAGAGAATAACAGGAAGCAATACCTCATGTAACCCTTGTGTTTGTAAAAACATTAACTTTGAATGCAAACTCCACATTTCTTCTGCTGCTGCTTCACATCAAAACCATTATGAGCTTTTATTGTGAAGCAGTCGTAGGAAAGGGGTCATCCCTATGTTCTCTAAATTCTAGGAAATATGTTCCCTCATATTAGGTTATTAATCTGAGGGAAGGTAGACGCGCTCCCATAGCAAACGCCATATATTTGTCACCACGGTTAGCGTTAAAGCTAACAACGCTAGTGTTTAGAACAACACAAGTTTGTCTGTCTGCAGTGTAAACGGAAACACCGGCTGCTCTTCTGTTGTATTTCTAACACGACAGTTGCTCGGGAGTGTTTGCCGTAGTAATAAACTGTTCTTTCTGTTACCACAGTTGCTATGGCAGTCACGAAATCACACAGGACTGAAATGATTACATCTGTAATACATTACAACTTTAAGGGCAGACAACCATGCAAGAGAAGCAACCTTTTACAATGTGGCTTAAATGGGTTCTCCAGTCCGAGGATTTGCAAGAAGGCGTCGAGGCCAAGATATCGTTCAGCCTCGAGTGTGGGCTCCGGCTTGAATATCACAGTGGGTCCTACATTTCCCATAATGCAACTCAATAGCATATTTTTGATAGACCCTCTATGCCTGGGTTATTTTCTTAGGCGAAAGCTCACTCCAGAGCCACAGGAGACATTACACAACTGTTTTCCCTGGCTGAGCAGCACTGCATGGCCAGCAAAACAGACTTTGATCTGTGAAGAGTCCCTTTAATTCTCAAAGTTAGTACGGTCGCCTGAGGTTATTCCAGGACACATTTGACATCATGCATCTATTAGTGCAGACATGCACTAATTGTGCCATTAAACTAACAGGTACGTCTGCAGTGGAAGTCCCCGATGGTGCGCTCGGCAATGAGGGAAAGTGTTCTTAATGTCAGGGCACCGTTGGAGCTCTCTGTTATCTGTGATTTCATGTGGGCCACCTGTGTATGCTGGCAGCCCCGCCCCTCCATCTCCACATGTACGCTTTACACGCAAAGCAGCGATAATGCCAGCCTTCACATCCAGGGCAGAATAATTATCGGTTACCTTGCCAGCCGGCCCTGCTAAGCCCATAATGAGGGTCTGCATCAATGGACGCAGTCGTTCTCCAGCAGCGATCCAGATGGGAGTTTTACCATTTATTGCTGCCTCATCATGTAGTACCCAGTCATTATAATCCGGCAATCTATTCTCATAATGCATGTTTTCACTGTGCACCTGTGAAAGTACATCCCCCCCACAAACATACAGGCACACGGCTGTTTTTAAAATGGAAATCACAAAAAAAACAATATATATATGAAGACGCTGTTATCAGCTTTGGTGGAAGCAAGCATGTATAGTTAATGAGTGACATCATATGTGTATGTGTAACAATTCACAGTCCTGAGCAGATGATGTCATCTAAGCTGATTCAAAAGGTCACATTATCGTTTACTGAAATAAAAATGTTAACATCCTTATAATATAATAATAATAATATAATATTTTACTCATTCAGGGCAGTAAAAGTAAATAAGTGACACAGACACACGGAACTATTTCACTAGCTGGGGCTGGCTGATGATGATTTACCTTTTTCAGGAAAATAACATCCAAGCAACTGTTGCATAATAAAGGAAACACTCTAAACCTGTTTTTTTCCACTGGCCGGTGCTGAAATCATTCAGCTCCTGCTGGCGGGCCAGGCAGGCCATTTGCTTTATTACTTTCTGAGAAATAACCCACAGTGGAACTGCGAAAATGAATTGCCAACAGCTCTTAACTGTAACCATGATGGTTTAAGCTTGCTGGCTAGAATATATAGATCGTGTTATGGATGCAGGAAGTGTGTGGAGGAAAGCTCAGTGTCACACATATATATAGGTGTGTTTGATGTGAGACAGAACAGGTTCTTTATGTGTTAAATTATTGTCTTTTTTTAGTGTGTGTAGGTGCAAATGTCTTTTTTTCTTTAAAGTGAGGCAATTGTAACTTTTGAAATAATGAATAAGACAACCCTCTCTTACAAAAGGAGAAGTTACATAGGAAAGGGAAATTATTTAATAACTATCACAATATAAATTACAAAATATTGAGTTATCATTTGCAACATACATTTTGTTAATGCACCAATACGGGACAAAAATATGATATATTTTGTATATAATGCAGCTTATTGTACAGGAAGAAACAGCCTTCAAGCCTTCTGAAGGTGCACTCATGTTATTCTCTGCATGACCTTTGACTTTCACAGCTTAACACTTTAACAAACTTCAGATTACCAAAAGCTGGACAGTTGTACAATTGATTGAATGAATGATAACGACAACATTTCATTTCTGCACTCCTGGGAGGGAACACTCCCCGGTGTTCATTCCACTAATGTAACCGTCAGTGAATACATGTAACGTGATTCCTGTCGTTTCCCTCGTTCCTGACATTCCTGTGTGATGTTTTTAACTTTGGAATTCACCTTGTCATCAAGGTATCGTTCCAGAACTGACCAGCACTCACTCAACCTACTTCAGTCTGGGATAGATTACATATTTCATCTGTCAAAACAGGGGTTGAGTTTTACTTGTTGCGATGTTCCTCAACTTTACCTTTCATCCTTCCACTCAAGTAGTTTATTAAATCTCCACGATGATGCGTGAAAAAGAAAATCCATCTTTGATGCCTTACTTCACCTGTCAGTAGCCACATGCCTTGGGGAGAATTTGATCCCAACATTAAACTGACTTTTATGGTGGAGTGCAGACACTATTGAAGAGTCTCCTGTGTGCAGGCTGTATTTCATCCTCATTCTCTCCCGTTACCAACTTCACAAAGCAGGAAAGATCAAACTAGAAAGACTGGAGCTATCTGGAGTGATTGTCGTTTCATTTATACAGGTCTATGAAGATGGAGCGAGGTTAAAAAAGGACACCGTCTCACTTCCCTGCTGGTTTCCGTTGTAGCGGGCCTTTCCAGGGGATGTGCTCAGCTCTACAATAAATTTCGTTCACGGTTTCATTTCACTTTGATAAAATCCGTTCAGCCACAATGGCTCCAAGATCCCCTCGTAACCATTTTGGATTTCTCAATAGATGGAGCAGATAAGGCAGGCCTGGACTCTGATTATAATCTTATTTTTCCTCTTCTATTTTTCCTCTTAAAATTTTTGTCATTTCAAACAACTGATTTGATGGTATCAGAGTGAAGGTAAATACCTGCAACGCTGCCAAGGACTGATTCCATGACTGCTGAGGGGATTAGTTGCCAATGGAAGAGATCTGGATTTTAAGCCTGAGAATGCGTCTGGGTCATTTAGACCCGTCAGTCATTTGGATACAGGATCCAGAGGGATTGTGATAAACAGCTGCTGAAAAGCCTCAGTATGGGACCTGATCTTTGTGCGCTGTACCCGTATGTATATCAAATAGCACCTTGTGCTTTTTCTTGGCTGCAAATGGAGGCTTTTGGGGGGGAAAATCACACATCCTGAGACCTTTAGAGATAGCAGGTCAGCCAGGGGAAACACTCACATAGAGCATTCCTACGCTGGGCGGGGCCAAGTACCTCAACAAATCAGCCGTTTATTAGAAGACAAAAAGAGTCACATGTTGTTGGGTTTTTTTAAAAAGTCTATACAAAGTCAAAAGGAACTCAAGCCAGTGTTTAGTTTGCATTACAGCCAAAGCCATACTGAGCTGAGACTATGAACGCCTCACTGGGCTGCTTATTGTTGACCCACACACAGATGCTCTAAAAGACAGCTTTTGTTAAAAAGCCATGATCCTGAGAGCAGTCGGGATCCCGCAGCATCCTAAGACCCTCGCTTTGTCTGCATGTCCCTTCTCGCCTGCCAAAGCTAAAGAAAGCAGCGCACAAAGCTTGATGCGACTCCACGTGTCGGAGGAGCTCCAGTACAGCTGCCACCTCATGTGTGAGCTGTGAACCAACCAGCAACAGCATTTGGAGAAGCTGTGAACATACGTTCGCCAATAAAGTCCCCTCTGGTAATATCACACATGCTCTGTAATGTTGTATGATGCTTGTAGGCTGGCACTATGCCAGCATGTGCGATACATTCACACAAGGCAAGTCTGAGCCTGGACTCAAATCACACAACAAGGCTGACGTGATGCGAGGAATTTCAACTCAGGTTACCTGGACAACAAAGCTATATTCACGTGGAGGTGAGTTTTTGATAACTCAGCACAATGAGGGGAACTCCAGCATGTTGGCAAACCTTGTATCAGTCCTTTTGTTTCATAGCGTTACTCTCTTTATTAGGTTGTACCTGATTACGATGACACATAAAATAACAAGAAGTTTGAGATTCAAGCTACTAAGAATACAGATAATTTCATACTTATTTCCAATGTAGTGATCATAAATCAAAAATGAGTTGTTTCTAATATGGCGTGACTAAAGATGGCATCCTCAAACTTTCCATTTAGTCAGACTACTATCCTGATTGATGTGGTACTGGCTAGGTGTGTAGCTGCAGGAGATATTAAAGCCGGTCTTTGAAAGGAAAAGAATGTCAGACAAAAATGTTGCAGTTATAAATCTAGCCTTACGGTGAAAATCAGCTGCTTGGAGAGAATAACGACAGACATTAAAATCCTTTTGGTATAAATCATTTTAATCGTAAGCTAAGTATCGTACCGCTTTTAACCCCCGGTGTGTGTTCTTGTTTGTGGAAACGTCTGCATGCATTTGCATAACACACTTCTCTTCATACGAATCCTATTATACAGCATTGGAACAAGAATAAAAGTTGTTCTTGGCAGGGTCTTGGCTTGCTGACTGTTTGGGTTTTTCCACTAAACAACATAACACAGGCATGAATGGAAACTTGATTTTTAAACAAACATCTCGGCTCAAGAAATATAACTTACTGAAGGTGGAGAATCATTTACAAGTTGTGCAATACATCAAAGGAATAATACATCAATTATTCATTACATTTTATACTCATATAAAACACACCGAAAGCATTTCACGTTATACCAATAATGATTTTGAGCTTAGCTTTGTTTGAACTGCACCTCTGTGATGTTGGCTTTACCGTGCTATCGGTAAATATCTATCAATAATACAGTATTAAAGCAACAGCACGGCACGCTGAGAGACGAGTCGCTCGCTATTAAAGCGCTTCCAGTTCACGTAGGTTTCTCATATCTGTGCAGTTCAGCAGATGTTTTCCTCCGTCCATGAGTCTCACACCACAGCTATATAAAGACAGTATAATTACTGGACTGGCCTTAGCACAGCCTGCCATGCCCTTTCTCTGTCACACACACACACACACACACACACACACACACAAACACAAACAAGCCACCCATATATAGTTTAAGCACGAAGGCCAACATATGGCTCACAAAGTTCCAACGGGTTTAAGATTTTGTGAAACACGCAAACACGCGTTCTTGCTGAGAGTTAAGATTGCAGAGCTTGTGTCTGCACAGTAAATAAAGCTGAACATACAGTGTGTTTGGGGGCGCAGAGAGACCCAACCAGAACCTCGAAAGCTACAACAACAAAAAAGACACTAGCTCCACGTTTCCAGTTTATGCTCAGCTAAACTAAGCATCTATGGGAGCTTTATATGTGCTGTACAGAAGCGAGTGGTATCAATTTAGAATACAAATAAGCACATTTCCCTGAATTATTATTACCATAAAATGTCTTTGACACATTTTGTAGGATATTTAACTGTTTTCGTTATTGTTTTCATGATATTCTAATCATTTGAGCAGACAGCACTCAAAATAACTTTCAAACTTCCCTTTAACCATTAATAAAGAGACTGATTATTCTGATCTCAAACTATTTCAAGCTGAAAAAACTGTTGTTCAAGAAGTGTAAGTCTATAATGAGGCCACTGGCTGCAGAAGGGAAAGTTTTTCCCACACTACTGGTGTGCTGTGAAGGAACTTTTTCTTTTTTTTTTAAGTGTCACCTCAGCAGTTTTTGGTCGCCTCGAGGTGTTGTAAATTCATTCTCCCATTCTAAGGAGGATTACCGACTACACTTGACTTTGAAGCTCAGAGATTTCCAAAACACGGTTTGACTTCAAGGCTTCTCTGTGAGTTGAGGGGATTTTAATGAGGGGATTTCGAGTCATAGATGGCCAGCTCCCATAATCAGGTCATCTATTACACTTTTATACCTGCAGTGCTTTACCGGCTCCAGATACTCCACATTTCTCAGGGGGTGTTTTATTCTGCCTCACATACAGGAATGTGCATGCACCCAAAGAATCTGGTGGTGTGCATGCTCACGGTGACACGTGGGTCAATGATTAATGCTGTTGACCTTGGATCCCTTTTGTGCATGCAGATGACACGCCCCTACCCAGACTTGTTCATGCAAAAACTCAATATTCAATATGAATGAATGAGTGATGGGAACATGTCTCAAGTGTTTCCAGCTCTCCACCAAATGCTCGCTCTGATAGCCTCAAGGCCTGAAGAGGATTAAAGGGATGGGTGCTGCAGGGATGAGTCCTAAAACACGGAAATGAGTTCGCCTTCTTGCACTTCCGGTTCCCTCATCTCGAAGCCAATGTTCTTTTAATGGGTTTTTGATTAGATGCCTGAAATAAGGTCTGTGGTTAACACAAGCTTAAGAGGATTTAAATGTTTTGATCTGCGATATAAAATATTCCAGTAAAACATCCCACTCATGAATTTTGGAGCTTTTAAGTGTCTTTAAAATGGCGGTTCCATTAAATGGCTAGTGTGTAGCGTACATGCACTCACGCTCAGGTGGTTTAACTCGTTTATAGCCTTTTATTTCTATGCATTTTACAAACAAACACATTAACTGAAGTGTTAAAAGATATAAAGTCTCTCTTGGCAAGGAGTTGCTGGTTACCTGGCAACTTCACAACAACAACCAGACTTCAGTTTGAGTGCAATATTAATTATAGTAGGCTACTGGAATTAGCTTGAGGGGTGCTGGATTTTTTTAACTTTCTTGACAGAGCCAGATTAGCTAGTTTCCCCGTTTCCAGTCGTTATGCTAAGCTAAGCTAATCGCCTGCTAGGTTTACTTAAAATTTTGTTGTGAGAGTTGTATCAATTATTTGACTTTTTTATTAAAAAAGTGATTGATTGTTTCCCCCCCCAAGTGTCTATCAACTATTTAAAGACAATACATGAGCTCTTTGTTTCTGCTCTCCCTCCCAACCTTCACCTTTACCCTTTGACTCCATTAACTAAACACTCTGAGTTCAAGTCGGCTGACAGTGAGAACTTCATGTGAGAACATTCACCTCACAGCTGGTTTTCATTATGACATATTGCCAAAATGCACCACAACACATGAATAACAGAGAGGAGCTGGCACGCAGCGCCTCTTTGATTGACGTCACCTAACGATGCGTAGCTACTGTTCATGCGAAGCCACGCAGTCAACGCTAACTACCGCTCGACGTATCAGGCCAGAAAATGGAGGACATGTGCCGACGTGAGCGTGAATGATACCATCTGTGGTTTGAAACTTTTCTTTGCTGTCTCTGGATTGTTTCAGCGGAGGACGGCAAGGCCACTGTGATAAAACAACTAAGTATTAAAGAGAGAAGGAAAGAGACTGAAAGTGAGTAATGCACATCATCTTTTGATTTTGATTGAAGATGTACTTGAAGGAAACGGCTAACGACATACAGATCTGCTCCTTTTCAATTTTTTTGTTTTTTTTTTACCATTTGTGGTTGTCTCAAAATGAGCTCACTGACCTTTAAACAGATTTGTTAGTCATCTAGTTTTTTGTTTTTGTCACTTGGAAATATTTATTTTTATGTTTATGGAAAGAGGAATCAAATAAGGTTGATTAAATCCTTAAACGGCAAAGAATAGGATCAAAACTTAACTACACTAAACAAGGGGTTTACAGGAGATTTCTACATTTAGTCCCTGAGGTTTACTGGTTTGCACGCATGGGAAATCATCCACATCATTACATGGCATAAAACTGTAACTGAGGTGGATGGAAATCGATCGAATCAGGGGAAAGAAAGAGAGCAACAGAAAGTGACAGAGATGGAGAAGTAAAGACAGAAGAGAGAAGGGAGGGAGAGACTGTGCTGTGGAGTCGGATCAGGTATGTCGCTCGGAGCGGAGGGTGACTCAGGTCAGCTCGGAGGCCGACAGACCTCTGACAGGGATTTAGAGGACTGCCTGTCAGTAATAGGGGTTCAGTCCCAGGGCACGTTGCTCCTTGACAATGTGCTCATTTCTCATCTACTATCATCTACGGTGCCTGTAATTCTGGAAGATTCTAGATTATTTTCAGTTATATTTCAACATCAGACCGGAGACAAGAGGGGTCCGGCCTACCAGAGCTGAAAGACGTTTTCCATAAGGTTTAACAGCAGTGTTAAGTGGAATTCTTTTGGCAACTATGCTTCATCTCAAAGAGAAACATTTAGATTTCCGGGAAAAGGAAAGGAAAGCAAAGCAGCAGACTTTGAGATAGATGACGTCTTGATTCAAACTGAACATCTGCAGGCCAGACCCAGACCCAGACTCAGACCCAGACCCAGACCCGGGCCTTAAAATAGGTACTGTTGGTAGGAAGTAGGCAACCTGCGGGGTACGTTTATTCACTTTGTTTCCACAGTTTGTGTGCCATTCAGATTATTCTTGGCTACAGCTGAGTCTGCCTTGGAGGAAGTATGCCTTAAAATACATACAGATGGTCTTGGATGAGATGAGATGCTGACGTCACTGATGTTTTGGGCCTGGGTTATGCTAAATTACAATATCTAGATTACTATTAGGTGTAACCATCAAGCCACTGTGTCAATGTGACGAGGAGAGAAGCAGTTATTAAAAGTAATGCAGCCTACATACGGGCATGTGAGTAGTGTCAAAGGGACCTGCGCCGCGTCCCGAGTGTCCTCAGGTTTCCAGACCCGCCCTGTAACCGCCGGGGCTGCCAGCGCCGAGGAGGAGGATCGGGTGAAAGTGGAGCGGAGGGGAAGGAGGCGAGGAAACCGTCCCCCCCCCCTGTCAGAAGTTATGCGGGGCTCGTCCCCCCTCAGACCTTACGTCAGCCCGCGCTGCTTAACACGGGCTGTCAGCGTGGGCGCGGACGCAGAAAGAGGCGCGCGGAGATGACAGCGACGGGACGAGGAGGATGTAGCGCACCTGCGGAGAGCGGCGTGTCGCGCGTTTGAAGCGGGACTCATTTTCTGGATCCAATGCATTTGCCGTTCCGCACCAGTGATGAGTTGGCTCCTGTTGTGGATTCTAACTGCAGCCGGGATTCAACAGGTGGGATGGAGGATACAATTCATATATACGCTATATATATAATGTTTTTTTTATTTTTTAATGAGCAGTCTGCATAGAATAGCTCACTTTCAGAATGCAGAAGAGTTGTGAGGTTAACTTTATTCTGAAAATCTATATAACCCGTTTATAAGTAATGCTACTGTTTAGGCTGCAGCATGCAAAGCTACTATAAACTTCCACTGGATACTTTTTACAGTGTGTTGACAGTACTTTTAGAGGGTGTGTGTGTAGCTATCTGGGGACTTTGCGGTACTCTGCTCTGTGGTGCGTTCACGGCCGCCACGTCGTTCAAGGTAGGAGATTAGTGGAATGACATCAAATGAGCGGGGTTTAGATCTGTAGTTGTGGATCCAGAAGATCTGCCAGTGTTGCTTCTTGCTTGCACGTTTTTCTCGGCTTGACTCTGGACTAACCTGAACCCCATCAGTCCCTCTGAGTGTTTCTGGTTTCATCATTTAGTGTGAGATGCTGGCAGTTGCCACACTTTAGTTTCACTACTGGTCGTTTGTTATATCGTACTGCCACCTTGTGGTCAAATAGGAAACATCCTTTTTAAAGCCTTTCATTTTTTTTTCACCCCTGGCTGCAAGTAATCTATGTAATGGCTTTTGTACGACTTACGTTTAAACAATATAACATCAAGTTCATTATTTGATATAGGATGTCATTGCTATCATTTTAAATGGTAATGTAACAGCCTAATAATGCAGCTTTTTAGCTTTGAGAATTTTTTTTTAAGGAAATCAGTACCCCAGTGACTTTTGTTATCTATTTTCCCTGGCTTTATAGCGGGAAAACAGTGTATTTTTTCAAATAAAAAACACCATTCTCATTAACTGGCCATCAGCTATCTGAGAGACACTGGGGAAGATTAAAAAATACTTTTGTTACAAATTGTTAGCCTAAATATTTTGAGATCTCCAATTAATTTAATACGATGTTACTCAAACTCAGACTGTGCAATATACGGTATATCGATATCGTGATATGAGACTAGATATCGTCTAGTTTCGTTATCGTAATATAACTTGAAGGCTACATTACAGTAAATGCATGTCATTTTCTGACCTCACTGATCTATTATTTGTGTTTACCCACTTCATTATATCCACAATGCTGATGATTATTGACCAAAAATCTCATTATGTAAATATTTTTACAATACAATAATCACAGTGATGTATTCGGTCAGAGATGATATGGTACTTATTTTTCTCCACATGGCCCAGCCCTAACTCCACCCTTTCCTGTCCGCGATGAAATACTTATATAATATATTCAGCAAAGATAAATGTTTTCAGGCTGATGATTGCATCAGGCTTACCCCTTGTTTTCATAATTAACTTATGAAACTCCCACTCTGTCTTTGTTGCTCTCTCTTGAGCTGTTTGTTTTTTCCTCCGTCTCTCTGTAAATTAGCCTGATAACTGGGCTGAATTAGCTCTCCTGAGGAACGGCGTAGTGGCACGGCCCTGATTAAAACTAATTTATCTGCATTAGCTGTCAGCACTGTGCATAGCGGTTATTAACATGTCCATAATTCCATTGAAATGCAGAGAACAAGCTCAAAGATATGACATAGTCGGGTATACAGCTTGCATAAAATGATTAAGCATGTTTCCTCTCAATTAATTTGTGGATTAGGTGTGTGTGTGTGTGTGTGTGTGTTTATGTCTTTCATGGAGCAGTTAGTGCAGTGCTGTGAGCATATGGATGCTATTATGATTTAAGAGAATACAGACAGGAAATTCTTTGCCTCCCACTTAATGATAGACGTGGTGTCCGCCACAGCTTCAATGTGTCTTAATCATCAATGCTGTCATTTTTCTTATTACTTCTCGCGTGTGCCATTTAAGATCACATCTGTGGTCATATTATGCACCTATTTCGCAGAATTTCTTCGTATTTTTGTATCAAATACATTTTAGTGTTCCTTGAAAACAAAATATGACGCACGTTTACATCAGCTACTACCAACCAATTTCAACCAATGACATCATGACATCAATCAATCTGCGACTTCGGCTCTGCACGGGGCTGGCGAAGGTCATGAGCTAACGATCCAATTAAATTCTTGCCAACAAGTCACAGCACGGAGCTAAATACTCTCAGCTCACCTTTAAGGATGTATAGTTTGGTAAACTGTAAGAAGCAAACCTCAGTGGGCCTATGTCTCTGCCTGAACGCTGACCCAGAGATTATCTCCTGACACTCCAAGCACACTGTGTTCTCAAAGCAGGCATAATTCAATTCGGCATCTAAAAAGTGACACCTGTTGTCAGAAAATCACATTATAAATAATGCTGAGACTCGTGCATCCACTGTTAATGTGGCTCATGTGGCCCGTTTCAACATCTGCGTTTAACAGTCAGAGCTGTTCACGGTGTAATCTTCTCTTCACCGAGCAGCTTGTAAGAGTCAAAACTGGAGGCGGGGCTGATTGAGTTTTGCTGGCAGGATTTTGTAACAGTTCAGCACCTTTGGAGATTTTAAATGTGATTATGGAACACCTCCAGAGTGTTAAGTACATACAAGACCAGACTAGGTCATTGCTTTAATACGATTAGCTCCACTGGGTGTTAAGATTATTTTTATGGGCTTAATTGATTTATTGCACATTTTGAGCAGACGTTAGCAGGCTGCTGCGTGTTTCACCCGTGTAGGCAGTGAAACAGAGGCGTTTGGGACCATTAGGATCAGCAGCTTTCTGACACATTGTTACCAAACAGGGCAGGATATAAAAGACTTCAAAATTAAGGGTATTAGGAATATTGCCTCACCACATGGGGTCAAATAGGCCTACATATTTAAGTAATACTGTATTTGAGATGCTGCAGAGATGAATTGAATCCATAAATGAGAAGTTTAAACTGTGCTTATTAATGGGAAAGTCATTATTGTTGTCGTTTATGCTGAATTTTCTCACGTTCCTCTCTCCAGGCCTACTCCCAGAATTCCACTGCCATGCCGCCTGCGACAGCCGTCACATCCCCCGCTGTGGAAGAGTACCAACGCAGACAGTACTGCAAGTGGCCCTGCGAGTGCCCCAAGGTCCCCCCCACCTGTCCGCCGGGCGTGAGCCTCCTCATGGACGGCTGCGACTGCTGCAAGGCGTGCGCCCGGCAGGTGGGCGAGGTGTGCAACGAGGCCGACACGTGTGACTACCACAAGGGACTGTACTGTGACTACAGCTCGGACAAGCCTAGGTACGAAAAAGGAGTGTGTGCATGTAAGTGTCACTCACACCAAAACCGACAAAGCAAACAAACACGTCATCAACACTGGTTGTCCTAGCAACAACACAGGGACCTGAATACTAATGGCGTTTGTCAGGCAGCAGCCATTCCTTCACTTCCTCTAATTCTTGTAATTTCAGTCATTTGTAGTTGCATGAGGCATTTTGACAGCATATACGCTATTTATGTGCAGAGCTCTGTTTGCTGCTGTGATACCCTGTTAAATTTAATCAACTGAAACGTGGGAAATCATATCCAACTCCAATATTTTCACACTACTATAGAGACTATTGGGTTGTAAATTACAATATAGTCCCTTGCAAAATGTATATTATCATTATCAGCATTGCTATTTCTGTGATATGAGTCAAATCACAAAGTCATTCATCCTACAATGTGTTATTTTTACCTCTAAGGATAAATTAATTCATAACCATGTGTATTATAGCTTCCAAGTGTTCTCTAAAATAAGACTGCATGTCATTCCTCTCTGCCAGACATGGTGGGAACAGGCTGCGAGCACGATGGCGTGATCTACCGAAACGGGCAGAACTTCAAGCCCAGCTGCAAATACCAGTGTGTGTGTGTGAACGGTGCCATCGGCTGTGTGGCGATGTGCACGGAGTCCCAGCCCCCGCGGGTGTGGTGCCAAACCCCACGCCGGGTCAAAGTCAAGGGGCAATGCTGTGAGCAATGGATCTGTGATGAACCCAAAAGAGGGCGCAAGACGGCGCCGCGACACGCAATAGAGGGTAGGATGCCTCGGACATACACTAGAGGGGGGTAGTGCGTCATGTTACTTGGTGAAAGCGAGCTAAATCAAAAGGAATGCTTCAAGTATGATAAGAGAACACAAAAATTAGGCCAAGCGTGGGAATTATAAAAAAAAAAGCAAAGCGAGGCTTGTCATTGCTTTATAAGCATGATTATATTAACTAATTATTTTGTTCAGGAGGCTTTGATCTGGATGCACTAGTTTTAATAACTCTACAGTAGAATGTTTTGTACATATAAAATGTTATTATTAAAAACTCCTGTGGATATATTTTTAGAGCTAATTTACAATAACGGCGGATGGCTACAATTGGATTTGATAAGTCGCAGCAGCTGTATTTTGGCAGTGCAAACATCTGTAGTTGTGTGAGAACATTCTGTAGTCCAGGAGGATCATACGGTTTGGGTGTGTGTGTGTGTGTGCAGGGACGGACCAATCCTTTCCTGTGGAAGCCCTCACACTGTTTTTGGGTCATGTCCAGTGATTTAGTGCAGCGGTGCTGTGGAGGGATCAATGTGAACGAAGACCTCTTTGTGTTACGCAAATCAGATCCAGATTACGAGGCAAACACAATTTAAAGATTTAGATTAAAAAAGACATAATAGAAGGTTTCTCTTGGTAAACTATTACAGATGTAGGAACTATCCTGATTTGACCCACACGTTTCTCAAAACCTTTTAAACTGTTTTTCTTTGTTCACATATTGTTTCAAAAATTGGCTTGTAGACGACCTATTGACCTCACTTCTCTATGCCGATCCAGCTTCCCCAGCTGAGACCAGGAGCTGGCACAAGAACTGCATTACCCAGACTACCTCATGGAGCCCCTGCTCAAGGACCTGCGGCCGCGGTCTCTCCCTGAGGGTCTCTAATGCCAATGAGGAGTGTGAGCTGGTCAAAGAGTCTCGCCTCTGCAACCTGCGGCCCTGTGAGGTCGACATCACCAAACACATCAAGGTAGGAATTCTGGAATGTCTCAGGCAGTCAATGGTGCATGAATAAACTGACTTCACACCGTTCTACTCCCTTCCTCCATCAGCCGGGCAAGAAATGTCTGAACATCTACAGGGAAGAACTGGCCTCGAACCTCACCATCTCTGGCTGCACCAGCAGGAAGCAGTACCGGCCCAAATACTGCGGCGTTTGCACAGATGAGCGCTGCTGCATCCCGTACAAGTCCAAAACCATCGACGTGGAGTTCGAGTGTCCTAACGGGACGGGGTTCACCTGGAAGATGCTTTGGGTCCAGGCCTGCTTCTGCAACCTCAGCTGCAAAAACCCCAACGACATCTTCGCCGACCTGGAGAGTTACTACGGTTACCCAGAGGTCATGAACTAACACCAATCCCGCTCGCTGCCTGTGGGAGGATGCGGACATTCTGGCTTCTTTTTCTTACACAATGGTTTATATTTGTGACGTGTATGACTATGTACAAGGGATTTTCTTATGGTCTTTTTTTCCTATTGGAAAAATCTGTAAATATGAAATATATATATATGTGTGTCTCCAAATTGGATTCATAAAGCATGATGTGCTTTTGAAGAATATTTGAAGCACAGTTTTGCAAATGAAAAAAAAACAATATTCAGCCAGTGAGTGTGTGAAATATTGAAGGCTTAATTTATTCATGTAGCTTTTTACATATGTAATAATATAACATATGTAATGTTCTTGAGGTGCTTTCAAGAGCGGCCAGCGTTGTCTGTCTTTTAACTCACGAGTCCATTTAGATTATATGACTTTACTAGATATTTTTTCCTTTTATATTTCATGAAATTTACATTATAATAAATGTTAAAAAGGCAGAAATGGACAGAGGTGCCAAAGACATATAACTTTAGGACCACATGTCCTATTATGCAATAACGACAGGATCCGGGAAGATCAGTTACAAGTTTTTTTTATTGTAATTTTTTTAATAAATACAAACTGCTATGTCATTTTAATGCTTTTCTACAGCATTAGACAGTTGTGCATCGCATCTTTACAAAGCTGTATATGTGTTCTACAAAGCAACATGTTGCTGTAGTGCAAGTAAAATACAGGAGTAGAAGGTGTCGGGTAAGTTCTATGGCTATCCTCATGTTAACATGCGGACCTATCACTTCACTCACCCCAAAATCCACAACCACATAGGAGCATCACGTCTAAAACAAAAACAAAACAACAATTCCATGGCATATCTTTGTTCCATTGTGCTTGATTGCATAGAAATCATCATAAAAAAAGAAACAAAAAAAAAAATGTTTTGTCAGAAGCCAGGATCCATTAATAAAGCATACAATGAAAAAAGCTTTTGAATTTTGTGTTTTAGTGTGTTTTGATTCATGACAAAGCGTACAGCCTCATTGGAACGGATGATTTGATTTCTGAAAAGATTGAAAAACATGCGTATAATTGTTCAAATAACAGACAATGTTTGAAAAAAAAGGTCAAGGGTGATGGATATTGGCATGGTTTGCTGTATACATGATATACTTGAAGTATGTCCCTTAATATTTCAAAGTGACATAACAATTTGTAATTTACTCTATCCAAGTGCCTCCCCCATCTCCACACCAAACAAATCTGCTCCTACGTACAAACAACAACACGTCAGACATTGAAAATAAAGAATAAATGACCAGACAATTACAATGAGAACAGAAAATGGTCATTTACAGTCAGTTATATTCGAGAAAGCGGTGTCAATATGGTAAAAATGGATAAAAACAGGATAAGGGAATGCAGAAATGGAAATTAAATCATGTTATATGTATGAGAGATTATGAGAGATACATGTACAAGCTGGTGTACTCGTCGCCACAGCTTTCTTCCGACATTCTCTGCTTCGGTGTCCTCAGACGCTGTGGTGCCCCTAACCACACACTCACCTGACTACGGAGCATTTTCTCTTCAGTTATGTTTGAGTCCCTCAGAATAACAAAAACAGGCATACCCTGACCTCAAAAAGGACATCATTTTTTTTAAATTGGGGCATCTCAGCTGCACTGAATGGTCTACAGGTTTTTTACAATACCAGGTATGCTATCTTAATGTCCCTCTCCACATCAGTGTGTATGTGTGTAGGAATGTGTGTGTGTCTGGGTGTCAGTTAGAGGCAGCGCAGCACAAAACCGAAGGGACCTCGAGAGGTTTTGGGTGCCTGGAGAGTTGGGGGGGTGGGGGGTCCACTTAACACGACACCTCCGTGGACTTGGGCGCGGATTGGTCCACGTTGCTGTTGGCGGCGCCGTCGATGGAGCTGCCCGTGTGGGAGCGGCCGCGCTGGTTCTCAGTCGTGTGGCTGCGGCTGCGGTTGCCCTCGCTGGTGTGGGAGCGGGAGCGGTTGCCCTCGAAGGAGGTGACGCTGGAGCCGGAGGCCGTGCGGGAGCGAACCAGGCGGGTCATGCTGGCGGAGGGCACTGGGAGAAGAAGAGGAGGATTTAAGAGTTTTTCTAGTAGATACACTTGAGTGCATTTCTGGTTTTCAGGTAAATTTCATGCTAAAGGAGGGTAATGTTCTTTTTACTGCACTGCATACATCTGAACTCTATAGTTGCTGTGCAGATTCATATTTTAAAAACCTATAATGAGCCAAGAATAGAGCACTTTACTCTAATCATGGGTGTCTTCCATAATTGAATTACATTTTACTGATAATATCGACATGATTATTTGTAAAATCAAGATTTGAATGAACAATTTTTACTGGAGTTTTAATGTGACTGCTTCTTTCACTACGATTCTCTGCACACTGTGGAGTTGACCTGAGGCTGAGTTCAACTCACAATGTGACAATGAGTACACGGGTCATTTATTAACCAACACAGGGCTGCAAAGGAGACTGTGGGTGAATTCACCAGACATGATACACATACATGTTTGTTTTTTATCATTTACAAAAACTGTAAATTTAACCTTGATACTCCAGAGAAGTGCATGTCAGCAAAGTAAAAATACTGCATGTCTTGAACACTTACTGTATCCCATTCCCTGGATGAAGTACTTGAAAGCTTCTGTCAGTTTGGCAGGCTGCAGAGAGAGAGGGAGAAAAAAACACAAGTAGGGAGATAATTAGTCCTCTTGTCATTAATTATCACACTTGTTTACATAACATCGACAAACTCAATCTCTCATCCGGCAGTTTACTGCTCAGGGCCCGAGATGTGACAGCTGCTACGAGCAGGTGGAGGATTACAACCCTGACGGCCGTGCTTCATATCTGCCACATGCTAATGCTCTTAAGTGCAGCCTTCTTATGCCACCCAGCTGACCCCGCTGCCCGATTATCCAGCAACGAGCAGTCTGCTCTACGTCATTCCATTTCTCTGTTTGTGTCACAGCAAACACAGACGTACACACCTGGTCAACCTGGGGCATGCCTCCGCAGTCGGCCATCTGGACAGAGGGAGAGAAAACACAAAGGAGAGCCATTAGCGTGTCGCCGCTTGTACATTCACACAGCAGTTGACACATGCCATTACCCCCTATTACACTCGACACGTCCCATTTGAACACGGCAAACATCATGTCCCCGCCATCCTCCGACCGGTGTTTTGGACCCTGCACACTTAACCCGTTAAATGGAACCCGTTTTAGCTCTAACAGCCATTAGGTTTCGGTTGCGCATCATAAAAGGTCGCCATGGGCCAACACAAGTAGGTCAATCGCAGCAGATTGGGTCCTCAGAGGTGGCGTGCGTATGCATATCGCCTCAGCTTTCCTACCCCTGGTTAATATGTCACCAGGTAAATGCTGAGCCACAAGAATCTTATCGGCCGACGCATTTCCATCAAGGCTAATATAATCTGAAGGAGGATATGGGACAGGAGGCGGAGGAGGCCTGCTTACCTTAAGCAGGGTGGTCTTTGTTGGGTCCAGCTTGGTGTTGCACTCAACCTGTGGGTACAAATTCATTCCTTTCAGTAAAATACCAGTGAAATTTCTACGGCTAAAATAATGTCAAATAAACACATTTTGTTGAACTTATAAGGTTCTATGAAATCTGATGCTGTTTGGGGGATTTGAGGTTAAAACTACCCTTGATTTCCGTTCTTGCCTAAGTCGCGTGATACGGTTGTCCTTAAGCACTTAATCTTACATCTCTAAGGCTTAAACAGGTGACTTGAGTGAATGGAAAACATGTACAGAGGTAATGACAGGTAAACGGTGGTGGGAAGTCTAATCATTAGCGGTGGAGCCTTGTTTTTAACGGCTGTGTCAACTCACCACGGCCTCCACAGCAGGAGAGCTGTCGCCAACCACCAGCAGTGAAGGGCACCTGGAAAAGGGAGACAATGACAAATCAGAATTGGCGAAATGTTTCATTTAATATGTAAATATTTTGTCATAAAATGTGCAGGAGGTGATGTTGCTGATTGGTGTATGATGACAACTTACTTGAGGGTTCTGACGTTGCTTCCAGGGATCGGCCTCTCAATTTCCAGATCCCTCCGACTGTCAAGACAGACATACGTTATCGTAAATTCCGTTCTATTTCTGTTTATTAAAAGTGAATCAGTTATCTTAGGTTTTGATGCCGTTATTCTTTACCTTTCGTAGGACTTGACAAAGAGGTGCAAGTTAAACGGGTTCATGTCGTGTATGATGTGGTGGCGGTATGTTCCGATCAGGTCATGGTTATGGTGGATCTCCTCCTTCGGTGACCAAACAGAAAAACATCTGTTTAACTCACTGAGACCTGAAAACCTAACAACACAGAGCCCTGTAAATCTAAGAGAATTTGAATCTCTACCTTTCCGAAGAGGTGGGTGATGATCATGTCAGGCGTCGCATTCGTCCAGCCGCTGATCTGAAAGTAGATAAAAACATCTACATTTAGCTTTAAGGCAAGATTTCTGTTTTTGTTAACTCTGCCAGGTAAATTCTGGGGATGTTTCAGACAATTATCTAAAAGGTAATTGATATGCGTGTGTTTGAGGTATGAATGTGTGTTACCTTGTGTGCAGCCCAGTCCATCCATCCCTCAGCACATGGGTTGATGTTGATGAGCAGCAGCCCCTCCACCATGTTCGGGTAGTCCAGCTAAAACACACACAACATGAAAGTAGTGATTTATTACACAATGCTGCATTTAACTTAATACACATGCAAAACCTGGGTGCTCTCTCTTCAGGCTCCCAGTGTTTTGGGGTTAGGGTAAAGTTTAGGGTTCAAACATGGATGTTAATCCAAAACATGACTCAATAAAAGCCTAACCCTAAGGGTAAAGGTTAAGCGTTAATAATAATCCATGCCTTCGCATACTTTGGATTAGTCTTAGTTATGTGTGTGATTTTAGACAATGGTTTTATACTCATATGACTATTGATGTCATATTTTTGATGACTATTCATATGATGCAACTTGATTAATTTACAGAAGGCTGCAGCAAGGAGTTAAAAGTTGTATCTCTGTCAGCCAACAGAGTAAGACTTCCTACTGAGCACAGTGTTGGTGTTGAGCTGATCTGGAACATTCCTGAGGCTCAGCAGGCTCAAGCAATAAGCAGTGTTATATTCCCCAGATCAGCATAACGAATAAACGCATTCGCTGGCTTTGTTAATCCTAAAATGATTAAAACTCATAATTATCAAGCAAGTTTGAGAAGGAAAAGGGCAAACTTACAGCGAATCTGGTCAGAATGTAGGCCCCGGCTCCCGTGCCCATTCCGATAACACTCTTCAGCCTGCAGTCAAACACATATAGGGATACTGTTAGGACAACAGGTTAGAAAACAATCTTAGATGTGAGAGTGAAGGGTCAGAGTGGAAACTGTAGTTCAATTTACCCAAAGTGCTTCAACACCAGTGGGAGGGTCTCGGAGAGTTGGTCCATGGACGGGTACTCATATCTGCAAAACAAAGAGCACATTGTTACAAATTAATAGTTAACATTTGAATAATAACCACTATCTTATCACTGATCCATATTGTGGATATCAGCCCGTAATAGTTTTCATGTAAATCTCAGGTTGTGTACATGAAGTCTCACAATCGATGCACAGATTAGACAGAACGAGATAAACGCCTGTCCCTGAAACACAATTAGGTCGTCTTAAGCACATCCGCAGTGATCTACCTGTCGAGTCAAAGGTCACAGACTGCTTGACATACATGAAGCGTGTGTGTGTGTGTGTGTGTGTGTGTGTGTGTGTGTGTGTGTGTGTGTGTGTGTGTATGTGTGTGTGTGTGCGTCTGGCTCACCCAGTGGAAAAGGTGTTAGCTCCCTCATGCTGACCGGGGGCGTCAACATGCAACACGGCAAAGTGTTGCATGATCTCCGACATGTCCTCGTGGCTGAAGAGCGTGTTCCAGCAGGTTTTGTCTGGGAAAAGGAGGCGAGGGGGTGGATGAGTGATACTTGGCCGGTAAGTAGAAATCAACTCCAGTAACCAAGAATAAGTGTAAAACCGGTTTTGTGTTGTGAGTCACCGTCTTCCAACGTCTGACACTATGGCAAAAATCTATCATTAAGCTTGAACGAGATGCAGTGGAAAAGATTCAACAATATAAAGTTACGGTAATTGAAAACACCCCAGGCTTTAGGCTCAACAACAGATGTTGGGTGAATGGGTCGGCAGGCTTACGGTTCAGTCCAATGTCGTGGAAGGTGAGGATGACTGGTCTGTCACCCTTGGGAACCCCCTTCATTGTACAGCGGACCCTTCCATAAGGAGTTTCCACGTCATGCTCCTATAGATGCAACAAAAATGGCCAAACTTAGCATAAAATATGTGGACAAAAAACACATCACTCCAAATAAACATTGCACCGCACTATTAAATCCAGCATGAGGGGGGATGTGTCATGACATTCACCACAACCACCATTGCAAATGAATTGGTAAAACCAAATTAATCACACAACATCTTCATGTCCAACGATGCGTTCACAAAATGTTCAACTGCCAAACCACTTTAAAGACTTGTTCCAATCCAGTCCATTGCATTATAAGCCACATATCAGAAATATAAAAGGACCCTCCATCCAGTGACACCTGTTCTATACCTCCAGCAGGGAGCATAATCCCATAATTGACTGGAAACTCCTCGGCGCAGATAAATCAACAAAGCGTTTAGTCTACTCACGCTGACTTCAATCTCAGCCACCATCATTTCCACATCAGAATCCTCTAGAACCATGTTTGCAGGAGAGGAGTTCACCGCTGCTCGCTAGCGGAAAAAATAAAGCGTAGTCACAGTGGCCCCCTGAGCTATAGATCCAAATGTCGGTAAGCTTCTGAAGTTGTTCAGCCCCGAGAGCTGCGTTTTATAACCCCGCTGCTTACCAGTTGGCCTAAGCCCCCGGCCTCCCATGGTGCCTTGCAGGCTGGTCAAAACAAGCTAACTCTAGATGGAGAGATCCCTAAATTGGATCAACCAATGTCAGACAGAGGGGCATTGGCTTCTGTGTTGACATGATGAGTACGTATGGGTGTGTGTGTGTGTGATCAGTGGGGAAACACGCCGAGGGAACGAGGGAGGGGAGGACGATCGGGAAAACACTTCCTATATAATGGATGAACTGAGGAACCTTTAGCTAAAATCCCCAAAATATCAAAGAGTTCAACAAAGACTTTAATGACCCAAATAAATGTAAATACCAGATAAACAGCAGATTTAAGATGCTTACATACCCTGAAGCAACACAGACATCATACTATGTATTTCAAAATAAAGACTTCAACTCTATTCAGACATACTATATCATCAAAATACCTGGAAGAAATATTTTGAATTCAACTGTGTTCAGATCCCTAAACAGTGCACTATGGTGAGCTGACCTACAGGTCAAACAACATATTAGACTATAGTAGTTTTCAAACCAGTTTTGACTGCATGGGATCTGCCCAGGAAAGAAGCCTAACCTATATAACCTATTTACTGGACGTGAAAACAGGATTCACCCCGCTCCACCCCCCCTACACTCAGTAATAACTTACACAGGCAAGTTAATCCTGTAACACAACGTGAGTGTGTAAAAGTACATATGCATTTACTATGAATGGCAGGAGTTAACCTGCATTATTGTCACTTTCAAATAATCCTACGACACAAATCTTTGGGAAAATGTGCTTCAACGGAGATCTCACAATGCTTGCCCTGAATACGTCTAACCTGTCAGAGTGTCATCAAAGATAGTCAGTAAGCTTTATGCAGCTATTCAGTCCAATGTTAATATTCATTTTTCATTTTTAAACATTTATTCTTTTTTTTGTATTTTAGAAATGCAGATATTTTTATATCTAAATGTGATCAATAGTGCAAATACAGAAAAATGTTGTACTACAAAAGAGGCAGTAAATGAGCGTTACGTTTGAATATCACCTGTTAGCTAGATAACGTGTCATGCTGTGACCCAAAACGGAAAACAGGGATGTTGACAACCCTGTGCCAGTAAAAGCTCTGAAGCATGTGGTGAGCAAATATGACCCATACTAAATTCAATATGGAAACATAACAGCAGGCTTTTTTTTATTATTATTATTTTGGTCATAACACCTGACAGTGGATGAACACATATTTAAAGTAAGTTATTTTTTCTCCCTTTTTGCCATGTTGTGTTGTTTCCACCATTGATTTGGGCAAAGTAGTTCTCAGTCCATCGCTCTCACTAGCCGACTGAATTAGCGAAGGCCCAATTAGATTTCACTCCTAATAAAATCACAGTGGATGAAAGGTCATCACCATGACGAATGACACACTGCAGCAACTGTATTGATGAGTATTTTTTTGTTGTTGCCGCCACTAGATGGTACCAAACAAGCTCAAAATAACAAGATACTGGAATAAAACCATCTGTATTTTCAACCAGTAATTAGAATCATCTGTCCACACATGCTTTGAACAATAAAGCTGCGTTTACAACTGCTGGGAACGATAAATGCTGGACCTTATTTCTTGTGTCTGCAAACATACCTTGATAACAAGCTGCTGCACAGCCTCTCTCAGGCCCTGCAAGGCAAGAACAGAGTAATGAAAATATAGAACTAATGCAATTACATTGTAACATGCTATAATCTAATATCCTGAGGGCGCCATCCTGTCACTGAATGTATTTTCACATCCATATGACCTCTTTCATACGAGACATAAAGTATCATTTCCACAATAGAAGAGAGACTTTTTCAAAACGACTTAAATTCACTCATTTTAGTGGAATGGAATCTTGGTGAAAGACATAATGTCTGTTTATTAATTAGTATAATATTAAATCCACAACTATGAATTGCTTATTGTGAGACTATGCATGTCTTTTTGATTTTCTAATTGTAACGAAGATGTCTGATTACACCACAGATGTACAAATTAACCATATAAGCAACTTCGTCAGGAATAAATCGCATAAAAAGCAGTTTTCTGTGAATTTTCTCCTCAAATCCTGTTACAATACGTACCGGCAGTTCCCTGTCGACCAGCAGGGGTTTGGACTCAACAACCTGGATGTCATCCATTTCAAAGAGCTGCAGAGCCTGGGTGTCAGAGAGAACAGAGTTAGCTGGTTCAACCTGTGTTCAAGCAAGACATTTAAAGGTTACATCTGGTGTTTGTGTGGAGGGGGAAATGTGGCTCTCCTAAACTCTTTGTGCCGACGTGCAGACGTGCAGACGAACAAATGACAGGTTGCTTCAATTCTCAGGCAGGGCGTGTTTCTTATTTGCACAAACCTCATAAAAAGAGACTATGATAGACGAGCGTGCACTCGGGTACACACCCACACAGGTCTACAGACGCGGGGACATGCTCAGGCTGGCACTCTCATCTGCACTGACATGTGGACCCCATAATGGGCCACACCTGTGAACCACCCACAACAGAGACACCCTCCACTTATGAGGACAAACACTGAACAGGCAGGATGGACCAGTAGAGAGAGTACTCCTAGTCTATAAGAAAAATAGATCAAATGGGATTTCTGGGTAATTCTCACCCATAGTCTCAGGATTTGGGAGAATGTTAAATAGGAAAAGAGGGATAAACAGAAAGAGACTGTGCGACTGAGAAAGGCAGGCAGAGAACTAGAGAAAGGGACGGGGGAGTGTGAAGCGAAGCCAGGCGTCAGATTGTGCTGCGGGTCATGATGCTGTGTTGGAGGAGAGCGGACAGGCTGCGGTTCTGCATGCAAATCAAATTAGCCAGTTAAATGGCCTCTTTGTCCGCTGGCACCAGTGGCTCCTGAGAGCCAGGGGCCTGCCCCCCTACTGGAGGGGATTTCAATGATCCACACACACAGGAAGCAACAGGCACCCTTGTTTCCATCAATACATCCCATCCTCTTTTCATCCCTCCGCTGGATTTCTAGACCTCTCTCTCTCTCTCTCCCTCCCTCCCTCTCTCAGTATTCTGTCACTTTTCTCTGTTTGTCTTGGTTTCAGCTGCGTTGCGGTTGCTGTTTGCTCTTTGCAGATGCATTCCATCTGTTCTGTGCTCTCTCTCTCTCTCTCTCCCCCTCTCTGTACAGCCTCAGCAGACATCTAAACAACACCGACTAACAATGCTGCAGTGTGGATGTTCGGAGCAAGGTGGTCTTTGAGAGGATGTGATTCATTACATTTCAAATGTGAGGATGTCCGAGAGAACATTCCCTTGACACACACACACACACACACACACATATATATAATTTTATATAAACAAGAACACGCCGCTCCTCTAACTGGGAGAACAGAGACCGGAGCCAGCCGGCTCTCACAATAGCACAGAGGAAGAGGAGTATCAAACAGCAGGTTCATTTTTCTGCCGAGGCCTTCGAGAAAACATGGCCGCCATCGCACTGCAGGGGCTTTGTTGGAGAGGACAAGAGATCGGCCCCCGTCGAGATTCCACAGCCATGTGAGAGAAGTTGAAAAATGAAACTACTCAGGCTGTTTCAGATTAAAAAACGGGGGGGCAATCAGCTCATGCATCAACATAGGGGATTCCTCTAAGCCTATTGCAAGTCTATTTGCAAACACTGCCTCGTAAAACCAGGCTAGAGAGGACATTACCAACAAATAACCGGGTGCAGACTACTTCTGTACTTGGCCAACATCACTGCCTATTAGCGAGTACAGTCAGCACAGAGGGCCCGGCTGGGCAACAGGCGGAGGCAACTAGGTCACCTGCTGTTTAGACCAGCAGCATGCCTCCAACTGTTCGCCTTGCTTAGCTAATGTTTCACCTGATGAGCAGAGGGAGGGAGGTGTTTTGGTTCATCCCTACATGGGACCCTAATCCCAAGCAATAAGATGCGAGCGCTGCCGCCTTGACACTTCTTATGAAACATTTGTTGAATTCATTCGATGACGCGTCATGTCAAGTGTGTGGCATGGAAAACATATTCACAATATGCATATAAAAGACAAAGAGCTCTGTTTCGGTTCTCAGTTTATGGGTAAAATGTGAAATGCCGAAAACGATATGACAAAAGGGAAGTGGTGTTTTTGCAGTGCATCTTTTTCTCACAGGGATTTCATGTTGCTGCTGCAGCAGGGGGGCCTCTCTTTAAACTGGCGTCACTCCAATGCTGGCTGGGTGTCTTTGGCAACGGGCGCACACTGTCTTTACGAAAGTCAAACCAGTTGTTTAAATGCGTATTTTCCATTGAAACATGCATGTGTGGGTTTTTTTTTCTTTCTTCCTTCTTTTCTTGTGCGTGTCAGGCTGATGGGGAAGAAAACAAACTGCGCTGAAACAGCTTTGGCCTGGCAGAAGTGAGACTGTGTTATGCAATCATGGACAGGAAACAGTGGGAGGATATAGGCTCGGGACGATCTGAAAGGTTGAGCCCCAAATCAGCTGCATAACAAAGACTCTATAGTGCAATGTAATAAAGCATGACTGTATGCTCTTAAAATCCAGCAGATAATCCATTACTCTTGCAAGCTTTGAAAATAACCCTTGGGGTGGGGTGTGATGGGGTTTTATGTGTTGATTCCTGAAAAGCAGACTTGTTGAAAATCCAATGTTTTCACTTGGGAGAGACATAACGTGGCTTGAGCTTTAGAGGAAAACAACAACACGGATGCGGGCCTCTACATAACACATTAGGGCTTGTTTTGCCACAGTAAATCCAGAGATATGACACTACTTTAAGCCGGAACATCCAAGTTACAAAACAGCATGAGCTCCGACTCTTTCTCTGTTCGAAGGAGAAACATATGTACTGATTAGATTTGGCCAGCGAGACTCAATATTAGGGAGCCAGAATCAAGGCCAGGCCATCCTTCCTCCGTTGCCTCCGTATAGTTTTAAATCCACGAGCCCGTGGATCCCATCTGCAGAAACAATGATTGCTTCCCTAATCTTTGGGAACTCGCTTAATCTGTCAAATCCCTGGTTCTGAAATATCAGCACAACGGCGGCAGCAGCAGGCCTGCTGGACTAAGCTGTCACAGACCTACATTTTCAGATTGTAAAAGATATCAAAACGTGTGTCTCCAGTGGTATGAGTCAATTGGTGAGTGGGGGGGTCAGGGAGGTTTGAGGGGATCGCACAGTCACCAGTTCAAGGAGCAGCTGCTGTTAATAGTGAGATGCATCACAACAGTGGAAAATGGTTTGTTATCTATTAGACAGTGTTAATTAGAATTGGCTGGAAATAAAAACAACCTTAAAACATGGAGGATATGATTTACATTGATTTAGTTAAAAAAGTTAAAAAATCATTTGACTCTATTCGAAAATATGTGTGACGTTTTGCTCTGTGCGTATCCCTTTCTATTACTGGTGGAATACAATTTGCCACATGAAACAGCGTTAATATGAAAAGAATGTGTATTTGAGCGGAGCTGCGCTGCGAAACAGGACTAACAACGTGCTCGAACACGCTGCCAAACAGACGTAGGAAGTGAGCGCCCAGTTCCTTATCAAATCCCTCAACACCCATAAAAAAAACAACACAAGGCAGAAATCATTGGCAGCATGAAAACGTACCTGCGGATTAAACGTGTGATTGTCTTGAGATGAACAGCCCTGAGATGGAAAAAAAAAAAGTCCACAAAACTTTTTTTTTCTGGTCTCTCTTACTTTCTTCCTTCCTTTCTTTCTCTGTCTTTTCAAACAGCGCAAGTAGTCGCAGTGACACAAGCGTCGCTTTGTTTATAACGTGCGGCGCAAGGCGGATGTATGAGGGAATTTTATAAAGGAGTGGGGGGGGGGGGGGGGGGCAGCCCAGCCCACTTTCCCCGCTTCTCTCTCTATTGGGCAACAGCAGCTGTGGGATTGACTCCTTCCAGCGGTTGCATGATGAGGAAGCAGAGCAGCGAGTCATGGGTGAAACAGGTACCCCCCCCTCAGGCAGTTGATGCTGACAAACCAGTTGAACCCCCCCCCCCTCTTTGTGCATTTACGCTGCGTCATCACTACACTACTGATGTGACATTTGATACTTTCATGCTGGTAATTACTTTTTTATAACACAGCAATGAGACGACAGACAGGGAGTGGAGGAGATTGGCAAGGCTTCTTTCTTACATCAGTTGTAGCAGAAACTCTCAATGTGGAGCAGAAGTGATAATCCGAGCAGCTGAAATGTTCAAAGATGGGTTCGGCTGGATGAGGCTGAGGGGTTAGGAATGCAGCCAGTCCTGCAACCTTGATTAGAGGCCAAGAGGGAGATAAGTCTGTACAAAGGGAAGCCCTTCCCTCTCGTTGGATCAACGCCGCCTTTCCTTGATAGCACACTGCTATTGTCTAATCAAAGTTAGCATGTAGCCCCTCTACAAGTGACCCCCCCCCCCCCCCCCAAATAGATATCTAATCTGGAATAGAGAGGCCACTCTGTGGTTCGACACCGTTTAACACCAGCACATGTAATCTGAGTGCCGGGGTGTGTTGGCGTCACTAAACGCAGGCCTCAGCATCTTCCCGAGGACAGTGTTTGTGATCCATTGTCCATTTGTTTCACTTACAAAGCATGCGCTACAGTGGAAATTTCCACACCTGCGAGAGGCTGGCTGCGTGTTACACTGTGAATCCACCAATAAGTGCTAGTATTGGTAATGAGTGTCCTTGTCCAGACACAATAGGCGCACTGTGGGGCTTGTAATGTGAGGCCCACGATAGGAACACGTCGGACAATAGGCGCGTTTGAGTTGGGAAAATATAAGCAGTGTGCTTATTTCACGCTCAGTCACTTAGTACATCGCGAACCACAGTTTGTAGCTATTTGCAATGCTAATTAGCAACGCTAATGCATGTAAAGTACAATTATTCGCACATATCCGGCCGTTAATGAAAAAACAGTACATGGTGACCCCATGCAGCTCCTGTCCACCTAAGTCATTGTGAAACACAGTTTGCAGGGCAGCCAACTGTGATAGGTTGAGTGCAGCATATGCGGGTCGCAGAGTGTCTCAATACTTGATAAAAACCCAGTGGACTTTCACCTCGCTGATTGCAGTGTTTGTGGGAGCAGCTGTCAGACTTTACGAGGCATATTAAATAAGGTTAGAGCTCCTCAGGTCGTCATCGTTTCTCACTTTCACACATCTGAAGTATATATCAGATTTCTATGGCTCCTGTCGCATTAAAACATATTTGTTCGGCCTGGCTTTTAATTAAATGTTGACATATTGTATTACTATATTATTATGTAGTCCCTCTCTTTGCCATTTTAATCCTACAATGCTCCCTGTGCCTCTGCCAGTCAGGGATCACCCAGTTGAAGTGTGTTTGATTTCCAGGTTCATGACCACGCTGTTCACTGCAAACAGAGCAGATAGTAAAAGAAAGTCCGAAAGCTCATCCATTCCACTGACAAATTTACATAAAATGGAGGAGTGAAATGGAGTGTTGTCTGCTTGTTCCTCGCCTTTATTCAATGCACACACCCATCCCGGAGCCCTAAATCCACTCAGGTCAAGTCAAACAGTGATGCAACCGGTTTGTAACAGGAATGCATGATTCAGACGCACATGGTGCGTGTCCGTCTGTCACGTAGGAAATGCTCCCTGAGGTGAAGTGAATTTGCGATTGATGCAGAAAGGTTTGCCTGCGTTTTCTATTTTCAGTGAAAACTAAGACAACTTTCATGTTGTGGCAGCTAACCGTGTCTCCTCACTTTGGTGGTAAACAAAGATTTTTTTGTAAAAAAGTGACTTTCCCGTAGTGTCCAGATGAATCATTACATGCAATTTGCGTGTTAGTTCTCGTTAGCCACCGATCTCATGTCTGTTAACTATTACAGAAAGCAGGTAATATTTAGCTTAGCTTAGCATAAATGCTGCAAACAGGGGGCACAGCTAGCTCGGCTCTGTCTGAAGGTAACAGAAGCAGCACCTATAAAGCTCAGTAATTACACAATCTCAGTTGTTTAACAAAAAGCAACGTCTCTGGCTCCACAGATAGTACCGACCTTGTCATCTAACCTTCAGCAAAAAAGAAAATAAAGTGTCTCACTATGTCACACTTTTCCATTAAACTCTTACTGGTCATGGTTGTTGGAAGCCCCTTCAGCCTGTTGGTGTATTTGGTGTTTTTCTATCCTAGAAAGAGATATTTTTGCTCCCTATCAGGCATGTAATTATTGCATCATATTATAGGCCGACAGACAACTGTGGATTTTTATTTGCCTGTAAAGTGAGTGTAGCAGCGGTGATATGACGTTTTCCTCAGCCTGGCCTATATTCAATATTGATTATCTCTATAAGGTGCAGTAACTGTTGTGATAAGACTGTCCTGTTTTCTCTTGATGCTGATAAGGTCGTTACTGAGTGACTAACCAGGCTGGGTAGATGTGACTGATGTATAACGGTCATCATTAAACAGTAAAAGCTGAATACCATTGTTTGTTTGGTCTGTGAGCTCCTGCAGCAAAGGTCAAACTAACTGAGGCTGCAGGTGTGATAATGCTCGTTAGGTCTGAATCTCTACTCCCGCATAACGCAGGTGGTATAATCTTGAGAGAAAAAAAATGTATGCCATGTTAAAGAAAGAAAACAAGACTTGTTGTTTTGAAGAAAGCAGTTTAGTCACACAGCCACAGATAGTCAGCTGACACATTCTCAAAGCAGTGGGACAAACAAGTCTTTAACTAGTATATCTCACAAAAGGCACAAACAACCTACTGCCTGTTTTGTTTTGTTTTGTTTTTTAAGCAAAGGACACACAAAGGCACAAGACTAGTAATTCAATAAAGTGTGTTCATTCATGTATTCACACTGTCTAAACTGATTATGTGCAAATCATTATCTACAATGCAGTCAAGTGACAATCTGATATGCATAGTTGCCCTTTAAGGCCACTCCAAAATCCAGTGAATCATTAGGATAAAAGGGAATAGTCACCAGCCTATAAAAGGGGCTGGCGTTCGCACGGAGGACCAGCATGCACCTGACTGAATGCATTCTGTGTTGCATAAGAAAAGAAGACAAACAAACAGCGAGCTACCCTAATCCTTTCCAAGGGCACAGTCAGAAATATCTTTAACATCAGCACCATTTTTAGACACAGTAAACATACAGAGGCACAGTGGGTACTGATGATAGCAGCACCCTCAGTGGGTGAATAGCCGTGCAAAGTCTCGGCATGTGTGCTGCCCAAGACTTCACTCAATGAATACCAATGAGAAGAGTATGCCATTTGTTACACGGGCAATACCTTTTTTTTATTTTGTCTCATGCATGTGGAAATACTTTCTAATGTATTTTTCTACAATAACATTTGGCAGGAGCAACACATTCCAGCAGCGGCAGATAAAGTTGGACCAATTACTCAATTGGGAGCTGCACCTAACCAAGCTGTGTTTTGATTCCTGGGGAAAATATGTGAGGTCAGGATGACAGGACGTCAGCTGGTGGGGGAGACTGCGCCGGGCTTCGAACGGATGTATGAACTCAACGCCGCATCGGGTTGAACTTCAAACCTGCAGCTTGATCCGGTTCCTGTCAAGTTGAGTGGAATTATTAGTCTATGAGTGAAATTGAAATCCTCATCTGGTCATGGGGCTCTTCCTGGATGTGTGTAGAGGCGGTCTGTGTCACACAGGAAAATGAGTTGATGGACTGTGGAACAACATGGTTATATATGAACAGTGGACAGAACTGTTTAGATTATTGGGGGAGGGGTGAGGGGCAATGAAATAGATATAAGGGATGTGGCATGTTGGTAGATGTCTGAGGCGTAAAAGAGGGCATGTGAGGCTATGAAGGGAGACTATATGACTATGTAAAGGATGTTGTGACTGACCGGCCTGTCCTCAAAGTTACAGATTAATTCAAGGCCGAGGAAATCTTGCAGTTGATTAACTCAGTGCAGACTGAAGCACACTTCACTGCTCGAAGGACAGGATATTGTAGTGTATTTCAATGATTGACCGTTTGTTTTGGGAAAAAAGTTGGAGCACTGTGATATTACACTGCCTACTTCACCATCTGAGTTGTTGTTAATAGTTAATAGATAATAAGTTGTTGATCCAGATAGCCCAGCAGTAAATTATTCCTTATTAACCTTATAGTGAGGATAAGACAACGAGACACTCTTCAAAAGCAGATAGTATTATCTTACAATCACTGTTGTAACTCAAAGGTCATTGCCACACTAGCTGGGGATTAAAGTAAATAATATTGTAAAATTATGATTGGCATTATTAAAAGGGACAATCAATATTTCTACTGTGATGGACCTGCTTTTTTATTTTTTTATTAATCCATGATCCATGAAACATAACATAACTAAACATCATTTTATGGACTATGCTTTCTATAACTATAAATCTCTGTGTGTAGATAGTGAACAGTTTTAGGTCACGTACATTAAACATGTTCAAAGTAAACACCACAAGGGCTTATTCATAGTGTGTAATGCTGCCTTCGGGGGCTGTTGTAAATACTGGTTCTGTGATTTAGGTGCTGTTTAACATTTTATGAAGTGGGAAATGGACAGTGGAGGAATGGAGTGGTGTTTTTTTTTAAGTACTCCATTACAAAGAAAAGCCTGCTTTCAAACAATCAAAGTAGGTGAAAATATTCACATTAAATGTTGTGGGCTCTGCTTGTCCTCACCTTTATTAATACACACACACACACACACACATCCCAGAGTCTTTGTGTGGCCCTTAATCCTCTGAGGTGGACTCAACCAGTCATGACAAACACAGTGATGCAACAGGCATGTAACAGGAACGTGTGATTCAGACACACATGACATGTAAAGTCACTTTGAGGACAACATTAGCAGCGTTGACCTCTCTTTATCATCTTTAAGGAGCTTTATATCGTTTGATTTTAATAAGCAAACGTATAGGGGCCTGCCCAAATGACCTGGATGTGTGACATGTCGTGTTTATGACCGGTTCTTGAACGCAGCACAGGCTGAATGAGCGGGCTGCGATGATGATACATGGGTTTCAGGATGACGCCAGCTGATGGGGGCGGGGCCAGGACGAGGCAGACGAGCGCGACGTGACTGCCACGATTGTTGTTTGTTGTGAACGGATGTCGACTGGTGCCGGTTTATCCTCTTACGTCCGAGTACCACACCTCCGGGACACCTCCAGTACTAACTGGGACTAGCAGGCAGCTCAGGAATGTTTAGTCTACTGTACCTTTAAGACGAAACAACACACCTGTACTAGTTTAAAGGCAGGAACATGTATATTTCTGTGATACCTGGGTTTGAATTAAACACATTTATGGTTTGTAGTTCTCATGGCGTTTAATAGCCACATATGTTACTTATGTTTATCATTATTTTAAGAGTTTACACACAAACATATCAACAATGAAATATACATTAACCATTAGCTTTTATAGTAGTTAAGTAGTTGGACTAGAAATAGCTCTTATTTACCATAATAATCTAACCAGGTGGAACGTTATTAAGTACACAAATCAAGTAGTACTTAATTATTTTTTTCTGGCTATTTTTGACACTTATAGTTAATTTCTTTTTACATATAAAACATATGATATGCTTATAATATATGATGCTGTAGCCTAGTATACTGCTAATCAGTATACAAGGTAACTCACATTGGCTCCGCATTAACAAACTACAATATTAAAATGCACTTAATATTGTATCACATAGTGATAAAAAGAAAATAATGAGGACATTAGAAAATGTTTTTGTACAAGTAGCAATTTGAATTGAGAACCTTTAATTGTAATGGAATGTTTTTAGATTATGTTTTTTTTACTTTCACTAAAGTAGACTGAATATAACATTAACAGGGGTCATGCTGCTGCAGTTTTTAAAAACATATTTTTTATTAAAGTATAAAGTAGGAGACATTAAGCAACAATGCCAGTAAGGCATTAATCCATTTCTTGGCGGACTCCACTGTCAAATGGGAGGAAATGGAAGTTTATGTGCTAATATTAGATCGTTTGTCCTCAAAGGTTCAAATGGTGTCTCCCAGCCTACATGTCAACAAGAACTCTCTCGAGATTAGCCTGAATCCTGCACAGCCACACACACAAACACACAGAACAGTCGAAGAGGGGAAGACCAGTATACAATTTGGTCAAATTCTTATTTGAAAGGAGAGGGGCATTATATTTGGGTTCAGGGCCGAGGACGAACATGAGAACTGCACTTGGGCTACAGTTAATTTTGGGGTCAATTTGGTTATTTGTGACCAATTTATGAACAGAGAAACATAAAAGCCCCCATCTAGAAACGCTCATACAAAGGGCGAGGTCAATAAATCCTGTGACATCCAGCGTAACATGGACCTGTACAGCAAATACAGTGAGGATCCTCTACAATACAAGGGGATTAATGCGTGAACCAGTTTACTCACTTAGTAAACACAAACCAACAACCGATGTTAATCCTTAGCAGTAGACAGACAGACAGACAGGCCTCAGTTTCCTATGATTGTGCAATTAAAGGAAATCTTGTCAGCGCAATCATCTTCTCAACAATTCTATGTCAAATCTGGAGCTACACATTCAGAACAAAGCAGTTTCTGTGCCGGGCTAAGGCCTTTTTCATCCTGGGATAGGACTCAATAAAATGTCCAGAAGGAAGCTGCTCTGAAGGATGAAAGGCAAAGTTATATAGTCGAGGATTGTAAAATGAGAAGCAGTGAAGAAAAGGGGGTTTTTTTTCCCCCTCGGTCCGTCTCAGTGTGTCACTCAGTCAGTCACATGCTCGGCCGTTCTGTCTGACTGCCAGGATCTGCTCCCCGAGTGTAATCTCTGTTGACCAGTCAGCGGAGGACGGGAGGGAGGGAGGGGAAACAAAGATGGAGGGCTGTGTCGCGATCTAGGTCGTCAACAGTAATCCCACAGGGAGGACCTATGTCACTATACAATGCCAAATGCTGAGCTCACCCAACTCCTCTTCCTTGCCCACTGTCCAGCCGAGTCTCATGACAGGCCTCGGCTGCAAGACTCACACACACTCCGACTATCTGCCAGTAATTCTTCAACTTGATATAATAATTATATTAAATGTCAAGCAGGGAGATATAAATTAATAAGAACATCCAAACGTTACCTATTTTCTTCATATTTTCCACTGCATAGCATCTTCTGAACATTGTATGGTGTGTGGGGAATTATATTCAAAATCTATTAAATCTCTATATTGGATCCTGTCTAAATACAATGGAAATCTGCTTGACTTCACAAAGTGCATCAGTAGTATCTCCTTTCAGAGTGTGCGAGTTGTTAACAATTGAGACAGACTAACTAGGTTATGTACAGGACAATGCACATTGCAGCACAGATGAACTGCAAATAGAAAAGCAAACAGATTTCATCCATTACATATTTGCTCACCTTAACCTCGCCACCGTGGTCAGTCAACTCGGTATAATGTCAAGGTCTAAATAGGGTGAGTGCAGCCTCGTGGAACATGCTTGCATGGTGCGTATGGCTCGTTAATTCTCCACCATCTAACGATGATTGCATCGAAACCAAAAATCACATTTAACATAGCAGGATGCAGAAGAAACACCTTTTAATCGTCTATTGGATACAAGGGAGTGTGTTGACGTGTTTCAAGATAAACTTTGAAATACTATGCCGCCCTCATGTGGTCGCATGATGACCTCAAACACACAAAAAAGAGAAAAATGTACAAAATGCCCCTTTAGACATATATTGAAGTAGAGCTTCAGGAGTTGTCTGCCAACAAAATAAAACATATATATGACACGAGGAGACACACATGAGACCATTTATGGGCCTTTTGTGATTTGACAGTGTGTCTGATTTTAAGGAGAAATCTCTCTAAAATGTACGGTCCGCTCAAAAAATGTATGACATAAAAGTGCAATTCAAGAAGTAGGAGAAATTACTTCTACAAACGGAAACGGTGAGCATCATGGGTAAACGAGGGGACGGAGTAAGTGATGTAACTGCTGTAATAAGGAGCAGCACTGGCTCTGGTGTAGACGGGGAATGAGTACTCAGTGCACACATCCATCCTCTTGATGGGCTGAGTGAGTCCATGGTGTGTGCTGCCCCCTGTTGAGGGGTTGGATGAACATGAAGCTTGGAGGAGGAGAGGCTCCTCTTCGTCCCAGTTGAAGCTCCTCTTCCTCCCAACTCGTCTGTGTGTGGACCGAGGCTGCTGCTCCGCTCTGACCGGCACGCTGGACAGAGGAGGAGCTCTGGAGGCCCGAGCAGAGGGACCGTCTCTCTTCAGGAGGGATTCGATGGAGAAAGGACTGCTGAACTTCACCTCACATCTGATCTGAACAGCTCTGCAGGCTGCAGGTTCAGGAGAGCGGAGGTCTGAGCAGTGTGTCGACGGTCTGCTGGCGTACTCCGGCTCCACTTTGGAGGCCAACTCAGGGAAGAGCTGCAGGATCCCTTTGAAGTGACGACGCACCATCTTTGCTGTGATCTGACCCGGGTCCAGTTTCCAGTAGTTCCTCTTACTGTCCAGTGAATCAGGAATCACCGGGATCTGAAAAACACAACCCAGGGTTTTAGAGACATAGCTTAAGTGGTTAAAACAACCATTCATAGGTTCATTTGAAATATCCAAAGTTTTGGGAGGAAAGCTTACCTTGACAAAACATTTGTTGGTTGATAAACAAACTCTGATGTTGTTCTCAACAGATTTTCTGTCTTCAAAGATGAATGGTGCCAGTCTTTCCATCAACTAGAGAACATGAGGTGAAATTAAATTAAAGGGTGTTTGCCCTGTGACATTATTCTTCAACAGAATCATAAAACAACTTGACTAGTTCTTACCTGAGTAAAAGTGAGCATCTTGCCAGGAGAGTCTTGGAGGATGACAGCGATCTTAGCTAGGTAGGTGGTGCTTTTCCTGAACAGACCTCGCTGAGAAACGCCGGCTGGAGCCAAGAGAGGCAGCTGAGCTCCAAACTTCTCAGCCCTGTTCTGCATCTTGTTTGTTGAAGGATCACAGGAGTCTGGTCCCACAGAGTGGAGCGATCACAGCCTCACTGAGAGCAGACGTGGACCTGAAGTGGTCAGATCTGGATATAAGTCCTGTTGGGACAATAGGACATTAGAGGGTGTGCACTGCAGGTTAATGAGGAGCCTTTGAGAAGCGGATGAGCCATTACTGCTGGAGGAGGAGCCAGTGATCACACAGTTTCATTCATAGTTTATTTCCAAAAAGCTCAACAACATGTCTATATGGAGGTTCTGAGAGCCTGATCTGCTTCTTTGCTCATTAACAGTTCACTTTTCAGACCTTATAGCTAAACTTTAAATAGACAATAGAATCCTAACATTACATAAAAACACTAACCCTAACCCAATCATTCATCAGATCTAATTCTAATTTATTTTGAGGCTCCAAGCATACCACATACAGAAAATATACATTCACCAAATGACAAATAAACAAATTGTATTGGCAACATTTGAAGCTATTTCAACAAATTTAGAAAAAATAAAACATTAAAACGTGTCAGTTTGGGAATATATCCCAGTAACTTTTTAATCATCTTAAAAGTGGACTCACTGATGTTTTGGTGAAATGTGCAGTACTCACATTGAAGTTGTTTTCACTGGCGAAGCAGACAAACCTGAGCTGATTGACTCAACTATCTGCAGGTGTGTTTTATCCCCCTTCAGTCTGTGTCTGTGATGCGGGACACATTTTAACTTCATTAATTACTGGGTTAGCCTGAAACAACATTATTTTTCCCTAACTTAACTTACACCAAAAGATGCTGTCAGACTTCCAAAGGCTGATATTACACAATACACAGCTGAGTGACACCGACATTCCAATGAGCAATCTAATCACATTCTGGCAATTTGCTCGTCCCTCATCACTCCTTTCAAGTCAAACCTATTGCCCTTTGTCCCACATAATGATGGAGGTAATTTACATCAGTGATCCTCATTCAGATGCAGCAACACATTACCTTTGCTGAATGCTTTCTAAACTTGTTTTGAAAGTTGACTGTGATGGAGGGCTGTGGGCCTGCAGGTTTCCATTTGGACCAAACAGACCTGCTGATTTCACTTGTCTTTGATTGAAGCTGTGTTACAAAGATACTCTGCTGGAATGCTATATATATATATATATATATATATATATATATATATATATATAGATAGGTAGATAGATATAATACAACTTCATACTGATTTTCAATTTATTGACAATTTCAAGAGTTAGTTATAAATCTAACAACAGACAGATCATCTTCTTTCATTAGTCAATACATTCTAATGTCACACATATATTACATTTTGATACATTTAGTGTGGTTGAAATGAGATTGTTTGCTATAATTGAAAAAAATCTAATATCATAGATTATCACTGTTCTTGAAATATTCTCTATCCTGAAATGGAAAACTCACACATTGTACCTTAATCTGTGTTTACTGTGTTGGTGAGGTGTAAATCACTGGAATGTCACACTTACATCCCTCTCAAAACATGTGTGTTTGATGTACTCGCCCATTACATTCCAGTAATTACTACAGCCTTTGTCTGAGAGGGATTGTGCTTTTTTTTGTGAAGGGGCACAGCAGTGGAATCTAGCAAATATGTATTATTTCAACTATCTCAGTCAGAATAATCGCTATTATTGATCTTGTCATGTTTTGTATAAAGAGAAATATCAGACTGTGTAAGCAGCCAATATTTGATAAAGAACAACACCAGTAGCTACAGTCAGCTGAACCAACCCTAATAATAAAAGAAGCTCCTTTTTCTCAAGAAGACCTGTCGACTTGTCGGTGCATATGAAGCAATGGCAGGACATCGAAGCAGAGCCCGTCTGGGATCTGAGTCCGTTTGAAGTCTTGAATGTCAATGAGAAGGATAATAAGATTGTTCACTTTTTTATCCAAGCCTCGGCTTGATTTAAGAAATCTTTGAATATTTAAGGGGTTTCTTGTCAAATTCTAAGTCAGAGAGCATCAATTATTAGTGAATGAACTCCACTTCACCACCTGCATAGAATGAGAGAATGAGACCTTTTCCCACAACATGTTCGACCGGCAAACACCTCAGGGTGAGGGGACACTGATGCTGTAATGGACTGAATCAAAAGGGATCAGCCCCATTTAGACTAATTAAATATGTTCTGTGTGAAGTATCTGCAACACAAGCCGTGACTTATTTCTAAATAGGAAATGTGATTTGCCATAACTTTTGACACTGTGTTATATCGTTTTCAGGGAGTGAACAAAGTATTATGACTGTAGTAACTTTTTCTCTGTGATCACTGGCTCCTCCTCCAGCAGTAATGGCTCATCCGCTTCTCAAAGGCTCCTCATTAACCTGCAGTGCACACCCTCTAATGTCCTATTGTCCCAACAGGACTTATATCCAGATCTGACCACTTCAGGTCCACGTCTGCTCTCAGTGAGGCTGTGATCGCTCCACTCTGTGTGGGACCAGACTCCTGTGATCCTTCAACAAACAAGATGCAGAACAGGGCTGAGAAGTTTGGAGCTCAGCTGCCTCTCTTGGCTCCAGCCGGCGTCTCTCAGCGAGTTCTGTTCAGGAAAAGCACCACCTACCTGGCTAAGATCGCTGTCATCCTCCAAGACGCTCCTGGCAAGATGCTCACTTTTACTCAGGTAAGAACTAGTCAAGTTGTTTTATGACTCTGTTGAAGAATAATGTCACAGGGCAAACACCCATTAATTTAGTTTCACCTCATGTTTTCTAGTTGATGGAAAGACTGGCACCATTCATCTCTGAAGATAGAAAATCTGTTGAGAACAACATCCGAGTTTGTTTATCAACCAACAAATGTTTTGTCAAGGTAAGTTTTCCTCCCAAAACTTTGGATATTTCAAATGAACCTATGAATGGTTGTTTTAACCACTTAAGATATGTCTCTAAAACTGGGTTGTGTTTTTCAGATCCCGGTGATTCCTGATTCACTGGACAGTAAGAGGAACTACTGGAAACTGGACCCGGGTCAGATCACAGCAAAGATGGTGCGTCGTCACTTCAAAGAAATCCTGCAGCTCTTCCCTGAGTTGGCCTCCAAAGTGGAGCCGGAGTACGCCAGCAGACCGTCGACACACTGCTCAGACCTCCGCTCTCCTGAACCTGCAGCCTGCAGAGCTGTTCAGATCAGATGTGAGGTGAAGTTCAGCAGTCCTTTCTCCATCGAATCCCTCCTGAAGAGAGACGGTCCCTCTGCTCGGGCCTCCAGAGCTCCTCCTCTGTCCAGCGTGCCGGTCAGAGCGGAGCAGCAGCCTCGGTCCACACACAGACGAGTTGGGAGGAAGAGGAGCTTCAACTGGGACGAAGAGGAGCCTCTCCTCCTCCAAGCATGTTCACCCAACCGCTCAACAGGGGGCAGCACACACCATGGACTCACTCAGCCCATCAAGAGGGTGGATGTGTGCACTGAGTACTCATTCCCCGTCTACACCAGAGCCAGTGCTGCTCCTTATTACAGCAGTTACATCACTTACTCCGTCCCCTCGTTTACCCATGATGCTCACCGTTTCTGGCTGTAATATGTGTGTTACCTGATGTACCAACTTTCTGCAGCACTTTTCAATAAAAAAGGAAAAATAAACAAGTTTCAAGTTTGCAATGTATCACGCAAAATCCTATACTTCAAACAATAGTGATGCAAATTAATCATTCAATACCAGACGCAGAAAAATAATAAAATGCAACCGCAGGTGATAATGTTCATAGTCTTTACCTGGTGTGGAAACAAATATTTCACATTTTCACAAAATATAAACAAGTTCAAACTAAAATACCTTTTTTTGTAAAAGCTGTCTGTCAAAACCCTAAGTTGATTTCATACTAAAGTAATAAGCAAAACAACACTGAACGCTTTGATTTGAGTCCAAAACACATTCTAAAGCAAGCATTTAAAAACATGTCTGTGTGGAAATGTTTTCACTCTCCTGTTCACCTTTGTTTTCAAGGAACCTTAATAAATATGTAGCAGATGCAAAACTGTCCCTCTACAAAGAAACCACCATCGGAGACAACAGCTGTAATTAAATGAGGTGACAAACACTGGAACGTGGGTGCTTAAGCAACAATGGTGCTCTTAGCTGGAAAGCTTTTGGTAACATTCCAGAGACTTTCACCTCATCTGAGCTCCACTTTGTTATTCGGTGGCAGCAGGAGCATTCCACTGACACTTAAACATTGTTTTCATTTTTACCCCTTCATAAAGACATTGAATAATTGTTCTATAACAACTATGGAGATATCATAGAAACAGACTAATATCCTCTGTCCTACAATTTGTGATGTTCTGAGTTAAGTCATAATTTAACCACTAAATGAAGACCAAGTGGCTGGATGTATAATGTGCAGTGATCCGAGACAGGAATAGGTCCGTTACCAGATGTTTACATGAGGATGGAAAGAGACTTAACTGTAATCTATGAGAAACCCAGCGTGTTATACGATGCCTGAACATGTGTCAAAATGTCCAGATATTTATATGCAATCAAGAACACCTTGAAGTATGGCCAGAGAGACGGAAGGGATCTTCGTAATACCATCAAGCAATCAATGACTCATCACACGGAAGAACAGAAGACACGGGGCAGACTAAATGAAATAAAATGCCATTTTATTGTTCAGCCGTGTCATAACCTTGTCTCCAAAATAAGCACAGCAGGACTACAACTGGTTCATCAACCTAGCTACCCTTGATAGCACATAAAACTAGGTTTTATTAGACCACCAATGATAGCTTTAAAGACTTTTCTATCAGACATCCAATGATAGCATACAAAATAGTTGTTAACCTACCAGTGATACTGTATATAAAACACTTGTCTCTAGATTTATCCCCGACCCACCCTCAATTTCACCCATCTCCCTCTTTAGAACATTTGTGACACTGACATATTTTATGCTTAAACAAGCACATATCAAGAATGCATAATTCTCCATTTTTGAGATTATAAAAAAAAACTACACAATGTTACACTTTAAGTCAGAGTACAATTCAACTGATTATTAGTGTTCTACACATTCGGCCATTAACCAAAGGAACATTGTATAATATCACTATAACTTAACACTACATGTAATATACGTTTTTTTAAAAAAAAATTACAAATGATTAGCATTGAAGAGAAAATGAAGATGGCTAGTGCGAAGGCAAGCTGGGTCAGTACCATAACAGAGAATGAGTAATACAAAAAAGAAATAAAAAAATAGAATAAGAAAAATAGAAACAAAAGACTGATAAGAATACAGGCAAGGCTAAAACATGTGTTTCAAACGTTTAAGATCCACCTCATGTGCACTCATTCATATAGGTAACCTCCTCCATTGTGTGATTACACATGTCTGACACCTTAAGCCCTTCTCCCCCTCCCCCCACCCCACCCCCCCCACTTCAACTTGCTTGAACATTCCCATGGCAACCATCTTCTTTGTTTTCTTGTGTGTAGCACTTTCCAAGCCCTCTTATTCCTCTCGTTACCTTCAATCACTCTACAGGCCAATCATAATGCTGCGTCAGACAATGCAGGCCAATCACAATGTAGGTTCTATCAGAATACAACTGCAAAAAGAGCACAGGACACAACTTCCAGTCAGGTTGTTGCCATTTCCATCAAAACTTTACTTTTACTGTGAACTTGCAATTTGCCTCTGTCTTACCAATCCTACAGGTCTGTGTCAAACCAGGCCAGCTGGTTGCTGTCCATCAGGTCTTGGGAGTGGCCAAGGTCTGGCAACGGATCAGTGTGGTGGCCCAGGTCGGGCAAAGTGTCAGCATGGTAGTCAGCACCTTCCATCATGGGGTCCAAAAGAGAGTCTTGGCCATAGGCTGCTGGGTAAGCCCGGTAGGCACCATCTGGAAAGGCAAAAAAAAAAAAGTATTCAATTGGTGCAAAATATTTCTTATCACAGACATTAGGATGTTGTTTATTTAGTTTGTTTATTTAATTTAGTTTCATAGTCATTCAATAAAGCTAATATTCTAGCAGTAGAAACCACAAATCAGATGCTCTTCAAGAACAATTTACATAAACTAAAATGTTGATGACATGATAGGTGAGAAACAGAGTGGGGGTTTCATCAGAGTTAATACGGGCACTCACCATCCTGCCTGTAAGCCAGAGGGTCACCCTGACCTCCCATATCCAGTCCCAGGTCTCCAGTCTATAAAAAGGCAAAAGAGTGATAAGTAAAGAAGTGGAGGTTCTTGTCCCAATGCTATAGTGCATGACTTAATATGCAATATAAAATGGTGATTTAATTTACTGGGTCAGTTTTAGCCTGAATGCACTACATAATCAAAACCTGCTAATTTGTCTATGACCCGACCATTACTTATTTGCCCGATCATCAATTTGTGTGTGCACATATGCACATGCTTTTACCTCGTTCCAGGCCATGGGTTCAGTTCTGAACAAAGAACTGGTCAGCTCCACTGACAGACGCTTCTTGTAGTCCTGGGGCTTGTCCTCAGACATGCGGAACAGGACAGCTGCAGCATAGGTGGCTACAGGAGACAATGCAACACAAGTCAAGCGAGTCTATACAAGTACACCGAGAATCAGAAATGTTTGCACAGCCTGTATTTGTGTCATGCATACTCACCAACACCCTCATTACGGGAGTGCAGCAGCTCAGTGAGGGGTGCAGTGGCTCCTTCAGCTTCAATTGCCTCCGCAGCTTCCTTGTCCTGAGCCAGTTCACACAGCACACCTGCTGCCACACGCTGGATATTCTCCACCGGAGAATACAGCAACTGGAGATAGAGAATAGCAGAGGGAAAAATGAAAGATATTTGATAAAGACAAAAGAGAGTTTCTGATGTGCATGACAGACAAAAAGTTTCAACAGCTAAAAGTTTAATCTAATGAATTGGCATAGCTGTGAGACAGTCTTTGTCTGTCGCGAGGTTGGGGGTTAAGTTTCACCTGGACAAAGAGTGGAATGGTGTTGAGCCCTCTGATGACAATTCTGTTGTGGACATCCCGGGCCAGGATGTGCAGAGCTCCTGTGCAGCCTTCCACTATTTCCTCCATACGCACTCCCTCCTGTGTGTTTTCAGTGAAAAGGCGGGAAATTAAATACGCAAAACATTTTTTAAAATCAAACAGATGACGCTGGAAGGGTTGTATGCTCGGTTACCCACCACAAATTGCTGCTGATTGCCTCCCATGCTGGTGCGCCTCTGGGTGTCCTGATGAGCCCTGACGAGCAGTTGAACCAGTCGGGGGATGGCTCCTTGCTCTCGCAGAGCACTGTGGTTGGCTGGGCAAAGAGCCAGGTTGCGGATCAGACCAACTGTAGCCTAGATAAGAGAAAATATATTTTAGCCGGCTGGAATTAAGTCCTGTTAATTATGTCACAAAATACAAGGTTGATCCGACAGTATGTTCTAGGAGTAGGTGCGAATGGAAATACTTAGATGGCAAATGACCTTGATTAGTGGCCAGTGGGATGGTGGGTGCAATAGTTTGACCACGACAGGCAGACCATAATGAAGGCGCACAGCATTCTGGGCCATCTCAGCATCCTGGTGGCGGGAGGTCAGGTGACGCAGGGCACAGACCGCTGGCTCTGTGATGTCTTCTCTGTCACCGGCCCTAAGCACGGTTCGCACCAGAGCCTCAATGCCTCCAACCTAACATGGAATGGGATCAGTGAAATACATGTAATTGTGTTATTACAAAAACAAAAAGGACAAAGAATGCACAATCTACGCCCCGCAGAGATGCACAGTTATGTTCAAATGTTGAGTGTATAATACATACCTGGCAGACCATGAGTTTGTTACTATAGTTGTTGCAAGTCAGGTTGGAGAGGATGCCAGCAGCACAAGTCACAACATTGATGTCATCACTGCCCAGCAGCTGGACCAGGGTCCCGAGGAGACCCTCCATTCCCTCCTGGAAAACCAATAATAGGGAAAAGAATGGATACATTGTAAATAATTTTGCATTTTCTTTTATCCAATACTTAACATTAAGTGGACGACGAGGCAGAGTGAAACATAGCTCCTCTTTGGAAAGGGATAAGTGGTGAAAATATTCTTAATATAGCAGTCACTTAGTTTTTGTTTTTAAGTGGTCCTTTCTTTTAGGTGGTTAAATGTTTTGGGGCTGCCCTGTCCTGTTAGGCAAACAGCCTACCTACCTGATTCTTCAAACTGGACGCGTGCTATCATGCACAGCAACGCCACATCTGATCTAAAATCTTAACTACTGCTTTTACACATGGGGCTGATGACAAGTCAAGTCTGGGACTACAGAGTGTGTTGTACCTGTTTAGTGGCAGCATCTGAAAGATTCCTCAGAGTCCAGAGGCAATTCTGGACCAAACGCTGGCTGGGGTCTGTCAGGTGAAGACCCAAGGCCTGCATGCCTCCTACACACGCACACAAACCAATTCATTACATCAGGGGAAATTTCACCATAGTAGAAAACCCCAATGAGAAAATGTAGAGTAGAACATTAATGGATTTTTCATTGTAATTTTTCCACTCCATTTATGTACTTACCAGCCTCTACGATAGCAGGTTTGTTGCTTGAGCAAACAGAGAGCACCTTGAGCACTCTGCTTGTGGTCCACAGCAGTTTCTCATATGTGAAGGTCCTCATGATATTCACCAGGGCCTGAGGGCCACCACTGGCCAGAATGATCAGCTAAAACAAAGACATGTTTAAGCCACATGCTACAAAGTGCTGCCAGCCAAGTGAAGTCAGCAGATGGTGTCCAAACATGGATAAAATCAATGTAAATTAATGCATAAATATGTTTATCTTCAAAAACCTTGCTCTCCTGGTTTCCATATGCAAGGATCTGCAGGCAGTCAGTAGTGATTGCCAGGAACTTGACGTTGGTATTAGACAACAGGGCCACCATCTTCTGCAGTCCTCCGGCCAGACGCACCGCCATCTTTGCCCCTTCTTGATGCAACAACAAGTTGTGGAGTGTGGTGATGGCGTAGAACAACACACTGTCCACTGGCGAGCTGGAAAGGGAACAATACTTAATGAAGTACTTGCCCGTGTGTGTTGGAGACAACCGGTTCAATTAATCACAGTCATGTGGATGCAGGTACAGTGTCTCACATTTTCTATTATTATTCTAAGTATTGGAATAAAATGTGTTTGAAATTACATCTCTAGCTCAGGGCTGTACAGTGCGACATATGTTGCACGTGCTACACCAAAACATGCCTGTGCTAAGAATTAATCTGCCCTGTAGCACGGGGTGCTATGGGCAGATTTAGCCCCCCCCCAAAAAATATTTCTGTGTAGAACGATGTTACTACGACCATAGACGTCGGAACTAGGGGTGCGGGTGATGCGGCCGCACCCCCTCCCATCAGCCTCCCCGCGGCACCCGAGCGCTCTTTCTCAGCCTTGCGCAGGTTGAAAACCTGGCTGCGCAACACTAGGAAGCAGGAAAGACTTACGCATTACGCTAATCATAACTCTACACTATGTTAATTAATCGCTGTTAGCTGTTGTTGTGAGCTGGACACCGACTTACGGAGTGGCTCCCGGTCGGTCAGAGCGCAGACCCCGGCAGTCACACCGAGGATCAACAGATGAGTGGCGGCGGCGCTGAGGCAGAGGCTCCGCTTTTATGTCCGCGTCATAACGCTTTTGGTGCGTGTTTAAAACAGTGGGTTTACTTCAAAAGGCGAGCGTCAGACGCTGGCAGAGCGTTTATGAACAGTGTTTAACAGCTCCCTCTAAATGTCTCAAAGTAGGCTTTTAGGTAATTTCACAGCATAACAGCGCCTTCCGGGTATAAAAGATGTACGGCAAAATCTGGAATGAAAAATGGCGCTGTTATTTCATCCCCGAATCCCATTCATAAACACATATCTAATATCAGTTAACGAGTGGTTTTCCGTTTCTCGGGATACAAGTCATTTTTCCGTTTTTCGTTCTTTTATTTTGAAGCCAAAAATGGGAAACGACTCGTTATCCGTTTTGCGATTCAGATAAGTCAGATGGCCGCAACGTACACGGACCGTTTATCCCCCGACCCTCCTTACAAAAATCCCGCCCCCCCTCTCAGAAAATAGTTCCGACCATGGGCGTCGCTAGACACCTTTTAGTGGGGCACGTGCCCCAGTATTGATCTGCCGTGCCCCAGTAAAATCTCCTGTTCGAGTTTTAACGAGCTACTATATTTGGCAGTGGATTCATTTATATTGATAATAACGGTAAAAGAATGGATTTTCTTTTTCATCCACAATCTCAAACCAATGCAGTTTAACCCAAAATACAAGCTGAGGCGCGCACCTTGTGGTCCGGCGCGCACATTACCGTACACGGCAGTGTGCATGTCGTAGCCGGTGCACCGCTGTTTTTTGTGATTTTAGTAATAGGGGGCCTGTGCCCCAGTAGAGCTTTATGTCTAGCAACGCCCCTGGTTCCGATGTCCATGACTTTGACCCGACCAAGGTTGCGGAAAAATGGCTGGCCACTTCCCAGAGGGCCAGGAGGCCATTTACAAAGCAGTGGCCAGCAGACAGCCTTTAGACTGGCAGTGTTTTAATGCCTGTTATGTAAAAATGAGTTAAAGTGTAATAAAGATGATTCTTCTGCATTTTTAGGGTGTGCTACAACTTTCTGGTCCTGTGCTAAAAAACTGTCAGCCTCGGTAGCACTAGTGCTATGTGCTGAAAAAGTTAACGTACAGCCCTGCTCTAGCTCCCAGGAGTGCATTGTGTCCAATGCCAGACTGGTAAAAACAGATTTTAGTTACTTTTGAGCACTGTCACAGTTGACACAATTTGAACAGACATCTGCCCAATAATACATTCAAGGAATTACTAACATATGTATCAACATTTTAAGAATACTCAAAATAAAACAAAGAAATTCAATTCAGTGCAGATTTGATGGAAACTTTATAATGTAAACCATCAATATACTTCTGAAAGATTTTCACATATGGTGGGGCTATAATCCACAATTGCTACCTGCATTCAAATGATTACCCGTTTCTAGTTAAAAAAAAGGCAAGTAGTTCATCATCCAATGCCATGTTTCATCCTGGTTTTAAGTGTGGTAATCTGATTCCAGGTGCAAAGTCAAAACACACATGCAACATCCAACAAGTTGCAACTTGCTGGCCAAGTAAGTGTTGTGTCTTTTTCGACCCTTTCATGAAGCAAAAGAGTTAAGGCAGGACCCCATTTTAAAGGTTTTAAATGTGTTGCATTGTGGAGTATTCAGTTCCTTGGGAAAATAACTGGCTGATTTGGAGTTTGTAATTTGTTAGTGATTTTCTCACATCAAAGCAAAGTAATGAGTCAGTTTTGCTGTTTAAGATGTGTGCAGATGTTGGTTGGAAGATGAGGCTAGTGCTTCATTAGAGGTTAATCTTTTAACACTGTTTTGTCTTTATTTTCAGTTGAGTCATCATTTTTAAACACTGTCTGGCCTTCTCCGCAATATAGAGTTAGAGAAAGAGGAAATCAGTCAATTTGCCCTGGGCAAACTGAGATTTCTTAAGTTGTTTTGTAATTCTTTTTATAATGCTTAACTCATTTCAAAGAAAGTTGCTGATGATGTGCACTGGTAAACAAGATGCTTTCTGAGGAAATTCAGTTTTAAAGATCTGCATTAAATCAACTAAGTGATTAGTCAACTCAGAATGTCTTTGGTCAGGCCTAATTTTAGTTTATTTGTGCCATTGTCTTGAAGGCCTATGTGATTAAAAGAACATTGCAGCCTGTTGGATATATTCAAGTTTGAAATGAACATGTCTTGCCAATAAGTGGCATATGAGATTAAATAAATAGGCAATACCCCAAAATAAAAAAATTGTGCAGAATGGAATCCAATAAAACAACTCTGCTCCTCTTTTGCACTGCAAAAAAAGGAACAACTCAACCCACTCTTAAGAGAGCTTCTCTGCATTCCTGTTAGCTTCGGACAATTTGTATGTGTGGACACTGATACTGCACATATGCTGTGAAGAGTGTCATAATTGGTCCAGTTTCTTACCCTAGCATCTTTACCAGGGCAGGAATGCCTCCAGACTTGAAGATTGCAAGGAGCCCCTCACGATGGTGGGAAAGGTTGTGCAAGGTGCCAGCGGAGCAGCGAGCTGTCTCCACATCCCCAGTGTTTTGCATGGCACGGACAACAGCCGAAACCATTTGTGGGGAGCGCATCAGGGCATGACGTGAAGCCTCCTTCTTTGACAACTGGTGCACCATTACAGCAGCTTTATTCACAACAACCTAGGACAGAGACGATGTTTGTGAGGGATGCATGTTTTAGAGCAATATGTAAACTGCATTGCTAATAATTACCACAAATTACTCAGCAGGCATAATTTCACCATTTGAGTGTGGTCATGTGATAATTCATTAGAACAAGTACCTGGTCCTCATCATTGAGCAATTTGGTAAGCTCAGGGATGGCACGAGTGGCCAGCTCAGCATCATCCTGATAGTTAATGAGATTGACCACAGCATGTTTTAGCATCTGAGAGGGCTCTGCAAGGCGCTGCACTGCTGTGGGGTGGGCAGCATCCAGCTGGGTAGGGGGGATCTGGATGCCCTCCTCCAAGGTCTCTGGGAACATGGCAGCACGCACGCGCTGAGCCCGGGTCATGGCATACCCCTCAATGTCTGAAAGGAATGCAACATTGTGATATTATACAAATTTATGCCATAATACCTATCCTGATGTTGCAAATTTCATTATTATACAGATATTAGTATCATGTTTACCTGTGGGCTCGGGAGTGAAGGGCTGGTTGAACTCCCAGTCATAGAGAGTTGGATCATCCTCCTCAGCGTCAGGGTTTCCCTTGCCACTCAGAGATGGAGCTGAGGTCGTGACTCCAGACTGGATGCCTGAATCCAGGTAGGACTGCTGCTGCCACTGGGTCACTGCAGCCTTGCTGTCTCCCATTGCCATGTCCAACTCCATCAAATCAGCTAAAGGAAATCAGGCAACAAAGTTGAAACAAAAGAAAAGACAGATGAGGAGAAAAGCGAGCTTCACGTTACTTCACTTTAACTTAGTTTCTTGCTTTAGGCCAAGACTAATTTTAAAAGTCATCTAAAAAGTTAAAGAAATATTGGAATAAAACGTGTCATCTTTGAATTAATGCAGCTAGAGGATGTAAGTGTAAAAATAATGGTAGTGGGTTGTCAGGAGTCACAAAGTGAGAGTCACAAAGTGTGTGCTCCTCCATGCTGATGTCCTCGGGTACGGATCATAAATTACACTATGTAATCATCAAATTACTCTTTCAATCCCCACGCACGTTTTTCCTGGTGAAGAAACTCAGATGTGTTACAAAAGATGACTAATTTCTTTTGATACTGTGCCATGTGCTCACCTAGCCTCAAGGCTTATGGCATTTCATATATTTATGTAAAGGTAAACTTTTCTCTAAACTCTTCTGCACCTAAAAAAATACATTGATGACAGTGTTCATATTAATATAAAAGATACTTTAAATGAAAGTTCGTTTTTTAATACTTACACTGGGTAGCCATTGTTCTTGTCTGCCCTCAGCCCGCACAGCAGATATGTCTGAGTAAAGGGAAACAAGTTAACCATGTAAAACAAAAACAACCCGCACTCATTCTTAAGTTATTGTCCAGAGTCAAACCTTATGGTAATGTCTATGGGTTTCTCATACGTGGTATCAGTAATAAAACCACTGCGCTAAGGTTACCTGTACCAGCTCGCTGTGATTCAGGCGCTTGTTTGGTTTGCTAACGTAACGTTAGCCAGGAGGGGAAATGCCGAGCCTCCACCTCCAGCCGAGAGAGCAAAGCGGTGGGTATTTCCAGGCCAGCATGAACACAATTCACCATTCAGCGGCAAAGAACATCAAAGGCATATTTCTCCCCCTCCCCCTACCACGGCCAAGTTCCGACCTCGCAGCTTGGGTTTCCAATGAGAGAAACTACCCCCTCCGCACCGCAATCACTTCTATGACTCCTCCTCTCGTGGTAGGTCTGACTAGGAGGCTACCTTATCAAAACTAAAAAACAATTTGACTGTATAGGTTACATCAACCACAAAACACATTTAAGCGCATATCATGGAAGACCGAAGCGTTATCACGTAACAGCCGCCACTGCTAGCTAACAGGTTGGCTAGCTTACCTTGAAAACTGGCTAAGCTAACCTAACGTGCGTAGCTAACCCCTCCGCTAGTTAGCTAACTAGCTAACATAAACAAACACAGTTTGGGGCTTCACTCACAAAGCCCAAATTGTTACGACTTGCTCTGGGACGTATCGAGTCTAAGTCATCATCGTAATAAATCGGCTCATTATTGGAATCGTGACTTTCAAGCGAACCCTCCAAATGTTTAATTCTGGTTTTATTAGCTCAGCTAAACGGGACGTATGAAAAGTAGATCCAAGCGCCACCGTACAAAACCTGCTGTGCTACCAGCCAAATCAGAAAACCCCACCGGAGCCCCCTCCCTAGCCAAAGATGATTTTCTTTGGTGAAGCAAACATTAACGCGCGGTGAATACGTTACACAATAGCTGTAGCAAACACACTCGATTTACCAGAGTCGAGCGGCTCCTCCGTGGTTCTTGTCAGGAAAATTTTGTCCTTTCTCTTGGCTGGAAATAGGAAAAAGGCTGCTAGGTGAACCACCCGTAGAAGTCCGAACCACACCCGCTATTGCTCCGCCGAAGATGTTGCTTCCGCCTGTGCGATCGAACATCAAGATGGCGAGGGGAAAAAATACCGTATTCTGCCGCACTCGGAAAAATAGGGCGCACATTTAAATAAAGTTTTAGCGTATTAACTGTTGTTTTACAGCTAATTGGAACACGTTGATGTATTTTAAATTTAAGAGAACTCGGCCATTTTAGTTTTGACATGTTTTTACCCACACAAATGAAAGATGTGTGATAGGGGAAAGCGAGGAGCATTCATTAGAATGGAATGTGATTCATGAGCTCCTGTGATATGATAGAGGGAGTTAATAAACATGCAGTTAACTCAGAGAGGAAAACATATCCCCTAACAGTGCTTCATCATTCATTAATTTATCTTCAATTTAATTACAATTTGGCAAACACGTGGCAGTTCACACAGTTAAACTAGGACTCATTTTGCAAATGATAAATTGCAGTGGTTAAATGGAGACAAAGACAATCCTATACAGACCACAAGATTAATCATATATGAAGTTGTAGCAGAGTGACAATTTAAAAAAACTAAACATTGATTGTTAGAATAAGACAAAAAATGCAGTGGCCATAATAACTGATATGTTCGATCCATCACTAACCGATTGAAGGCGGACAGTAAAACTCAGACATACTCGGCTATATGTGGTCTACTTTGTGTCACAAACACATCGCATATGTTTATTCTTGAAATTGTATGAAATTGCTTATGTATGGTCTCCATTTTGGGCAATTATTCATGGTTTGCTCAAATAAAATTGCACTGCATATGCCTTTGTAAGATTTATCTGCTATCAATTATCCACTTAAATGCATCTAGTGTAGCCTACATGTGTATCCTCTTCAGCATTAAATACACACTCAATGTGACCTATGATTATAGCCGTTTGAAAATAAATTGCATTCTCATTAAATTCAAACAATCAAAAGAGAAACTGCCACACACAGAGTGCATGTTCATGTGTCTGATATGTGCCATAGAGTAGAAAAGGTCAAAGTCCATAGTTTGATAGCGAAGCATATTGGTGTTAAGAAATGTGTAGCAGGATAATAAAAAATATTCAGTCATACGCCTGCAAGGGGTATGAATAACATCAGAGTGAGATGGAGTAATAACATAGACCACATGCTACCAGCGCAAATGGAAGTGTGGCGATAATTTTTTTTTTTTTTTCAAACACTGCTTGAACTGAATCTATCATAAGGTGATGACTTTTACTGCTTATGGATTTTCATTATTTTCTGCTTCTTTTTTCAGTATGTGGGGCTTGTGGAATAAAACTATATGATACTCATCTAGTGTCTCCAACTGTGGCGGAGAGAGGTGTAAGTCAGTTTCATTTACCCAAGTAATGCCAAATGCTGTGCGGTACAAAAGAATAAAAAAACAAAAAAAAAACAAAGCACAAATAAAGTATGTCTGCAAGGTAAGACCAGAAACATATTCCTGCCATCAGGAATGTCTCAGAGTAATGAAAGTAATGCAAACCATTTCTCACACATATTTTTTAATCATCTGACAAAATGAGTCACTGTTATTCCTTAAAATCAGCCATGCAACTGAATATTAGGTATGGGATTTATGTCCGGTCTTCTAATGATAATGATCTGAAATTGTATTTATCTGCTCCGAGTTTATGACAATACATACAGAAAATGCTTTAAAATGAGCAGCACGAACAGGGAAATTATACAAGACACTGAAGGATTGTTTAGATATACTGTAATAAGCCCAGCGTGGTTAGAGATCAGAATCTGCTAGACAGCAGCCATAGTGCCTACACAGGCTGGATAAAGTAACTTGAACCACTTACAATGCAACAACCCTCCATTTAATACCTCGGTGGTGTAAACACTTAATTTCCTCAAAAGTACCTCATTAGACCTATTTTATCAGCTTGTTACATTTCAGCCGTTCATGTCAATTTTCTGCCAATTGGACGTTATCTAAATAACTTTTTGACAATCCACAAACTTCAGTGTCTTGTACAGGGTTAACCCAGCAGATAGACGCTCACCAGCACGGGCTTAACCGCAGTACCTTAACTGAAGGAACCTCAACTGTAAGGAGTTTTTGTCCTTCTTAACAATGTCCCTTCACAAGATAGAGTGAGGAGAAGAGGAATGACTGGAGAAAAAAAACAAAAAAAAAACAACCAAAGAGAAGCTAGGTGGATGAATCCGAATAAATACACCTTTTATTTGACTGATTAACAGATCTGATTATACAAACGCCAACACACAGCTCTGAAATAACAGGACCAATCAGCAAGACAATGACTGTACATTCTTGTTGTGACCCTCTGTTCTTCTGACTCCCTTGCCCACCCGCCACCCCGCCCGCCCGCAGTAACTATGGAACTGAATCACTAGCGCTTCTTTCTGTACAAGTAAAGCTCAGCTACCCACCCCCTACCCCCTACAACCATCTACCTCCCCTTTCAGTGCACTGTCGGGTATCTACAGGTTTGAGCAATACCTACCACAAGGAGACGTTTGGCCAGTTGTAGAACTGGGTGCCATGATGTACCTCAGGTGCCCTCTACACGGGACTAGTGCTCGAGTGTGAACTTTGATTCTGAAGTACATATTTTTTTGTCAGGTTTGGTTTGTGTAGTCTAGCAGACAGCTGCTGTAATAATAGTGTATGCACAGTCTTAAGAGCTTGTAGTGTAAGAGCATAGCAATGTTTTGCCTTTTGGTTGAAATGCAAACAGCCAGACATCTCTTGACATACATGTTTAGGTTGAAGTAACTTCCTTTCCTTTTCTCCATCTCTCTCTCTCTCTCTCTCGCACACACACACACACACACACACACGCACACACACACGTACACACACACGCACACACACAAATACTGGTATGTTTGTCCCTTCATCATCAAAAAAAAAAAAAAAAAAACAAGACTGTCTGCAATTTTGTTTCAGGCATCTTTTTTTTTGTTCTCAATCTCTGCCTCTGGCCAAGCGTGACTTTCCCCACATACATTAAACACACACTCATCCCTAAAGCACCCTAAGTGCAGTTTCATCAACATGCACCCTTCAGCAGTTCCTACAGTAAAAAACACCAACTGTACCATCACTAGAAATGGATGGCTAAAACACCCTCCCTTTCATTCCTGCAATCGATCATTTTCAGCCCACCTCTCACTTCCTCTCAGGTCGACCTCCACAACCCCGTTATACCCCCATACCTATTTACTCCCATGTAACAGATAGTCTTGTATGTAACAGTGACAAATACTCGCCCTCAGCGCAACAGCCAGGAGGGGGCGGGCGGGGGGGTGAGGTGAGAAGAGGGTGAGGGGAAGAGAGGGTTAGTTCTTCTCCTTCAGGAGAAAGTGAAAGACGATGGAGAGGGGAAAACTCTGCCTACATCCCTCTTTCTCTCCGCATCTCTGTGATGGAGTGCAGGGAGGAAGGATAAGGAAGATGGAAAGTGACTGAGGTGGAAAGGGAGGGTGGGGTGGAGGGTGGAGGGGTTTGAAGTGTGTTGGTCTTTCATGTGTCCTGGCCATCAGTGGCAGGGTTGTCGTTGGCATTGGGCAAGTCCGAGTCAGTGTCCCGGCTGGATATGCGGTCCAGCTCCGCCTGTACGTCGCTCAGGCCCAGCTTCGAACCTGCAACGAGCCATACGTACAAATGACTACCTTATATCACAGCAAACAAGCATTTTAGCCAGAGCAATAAATGACATAGCATTGAGTGGTTATGGCAAAATGCAAATAAGCACAAAGCCAATTACACATGGTACAAATAGGACCTGGGCGAAATGAGAATATTAGCAAAACATACACAATAATCCACATAATATTATAATTGCTAATTTACATTGGCAGGGTGTTGTTATCTTTCATAAGGAAATTTTTCTTTTTTCAATATAATTCTTACATTTTGAAAGACAAGTTAGTTGGACAGAGTGCATACTGTGACAGAGAGGGTACACTAGTTTAACTTTACCTTGTTGATTGGATTAGTGTTTGTAAATGTTACTTAATGGCATTCCTATGATTTTCAGATATTATGACACAATTAGTTTACATCCATGTGTACCTTTGGTAATACCGACGGTATTAATATTTATTTGCATATAAGTATATCAAACACATTTAAAATGATCTGCATTGAGACCAGTGTTGTGTTTGTTAAGCATTGTCTGATTGGCCTGCAATTTACTCAGTATGCTGTATGTTCCATGTAATAGTACCAATGTGATCTATTGTATCTATTTATAGTAGTAACTTAGTTTAAAACAGACCAAAATGGAAGACATCTTATTGTTATTTTGAGCATCTGATAGTTTCAAAATAGTATTTTTAAAAATATACCAGTATGGTTCACAGTGAAAAACATCATACCTTAAACCATGCACATAATAAATTAATATTGGGTTTACAGTATACATAGTATAAGTATCAAGCTATATATTTTCCCCATATCACCCAGTCTTATTTAGAATCATGTGCAATGTTTGTGGCAGATGTTAGTTATGAGAAATGCAATGCAACATGCCAAAAAAATGTAGAGGAACAGAATGGAGACAGGGCGTTAGGAAGGGAAAGATTAGGGGTGCAACTGTCATTAAATCCTCAGTCAATCAAATAAAATGACCCACTTTTCTCCCAACCAAATAGGTGAAAGGAAGAATGCAGCTCTGAGATGTTGCCCTTTCTGTGGACATTTTGTTACATTGTTCTGGATCTTGCAACTAATAAGAAATGAATACACCTATTCTGACACATCTAAGAATTCACGTTTTGTTTGTGCTTAGGTTTTAAAATGTTGAAAGTGATTAAAACTACTCCTGACAACAAAATGCAGGAAATGAATGATGTTCGGCTTCATTTTGCATCATCCAGCAGACTACTGCCCGTGGCTGAGTGGGGAGCTCGGGGTGCTGCTGACACAGAGAGACGCCGAACATCGTTCATTTGCACATATCGGCCATATTGCAACGCTACAAAGACAGTTAAAATTGGCAACGTTTCTATTTAACATAATTTATAGCCCACAACAAAGTCCATGTGTGTGTACAAAAGGTAATGGCTGATACAGGAAGCTTGAGCCTGGCAATGCTCCCCCTCAGAAGAAAGTCGGAGCCTCACAGGAGGGAAAGGGTCAAAAGGAAATATAGGGATGCTTCTGAGAATGAACGATAATGACATACACAAGCGATAATAAATGAGCAGTATTTCTCTCGCACACACCTTAACGTGGCCAGCATCCTCTGACTAGTGCACACACATACACACAGTATGAGTGATGTTAACAGTGAGATCGCACAACACAGTTAAGAATGAAGTCACACAGAACTACAGACAGGCATAAAGACGATGGGTGTTACATTTGGACTCGGACCCTTTAAAGATTTCCTTTACCATGTGTTATGTTCATGTCTGGAGCAGAGAGTGAAAAGATGAGAAAATGAAGGATGGCAGACAGGAGATGGAAAAAGAAGCTGAGTGATCATGAAATGCAAATGGTATTAAACCTAAAAAAAAAAAAAAAAAAACATTTGCACTTGTCCAACAAAACCAGAGCATTGTTACAACCTCGACCCACCAGAGTGTGTTCTCACCTGACTTGCGTACTGTTCCTGGAGTGTTGTTACCGCCACCTGGTGTCCCGGGCCCCCCTGTCCCAGCTTTCTTTGTCAGTAGACTGTTGAAGAAGTTGGCCAACACACCCTCACTGGTCTGACCTGCAGCATACAGAGATAAGAGTTTAACACAGACAAACACGAACATGCACTGACCAAGCCGTTGTCATCGAGAGCTGTGTGCAGTCATAAAATATATGACATACCCGACTGCGGCATGGCGTTCGCTACGTTGGCCGCTGCGGAGCGATTACTCGTCCTGGGTGAGCCGGTGGGTGCTCTACTGGTGGTGTCCTATAAACAACGGCAGTTTGTTTCACACACATGGACACTGGAGGGAGCGTTCCTACATCTTATCAGCCAAAACCAGTAAAAAAAGGAGCACTCACCACTGGTCGCCCCGCTGTCACAGCGGGCTGTTTGGCAAGCAGCGACTGCAAATTAGAGCACAATATACACACTCACTCCAATTAGTATTTAATTAACATATCAGCACCCTCAGGTCAGATTTAATTGGCGCACCAGCAAGCAGAAAACCAAACTGGCAATAACACAACAGAAATCTTTCCTGACCTGCAGTTTTACCAGAAACACTTGGTCATCTTCTGCCTGAATCTCCTTTTCATGTACAATCTGATGACAAGATGGGGAAAAAAAATATATATTTTTAAAATCGCTTCCAGTTCTTTATAGCTCTCCAACAGCAAATACATTAGATTGGTTAAAACTTCAATGGTCCCTGCAGGGGACTTGGGTAATGTTTAGTGCATTGGCTGTGAAAAAGGATACAGAAGGTAATGACACATGACATTACAGCCATGCTCATTCTGTTGCGCTGAAGGCTTAGACATTTGTTAGTAGGAGCGTGTACCTTTCTGACCGGCGGTTTGACTACGACTTCCTCAAAGCTGTCGTCTGCTTTTACTGTCTGGAAGTTCTCGTGAAGTATGGCAATCTTTTTCTCATTGTCCCAACCTGATGGACTGAGAGAGCAGAGACGGGGTTACAAACCAACATACAGTTCTAGTACGTGTACACAAACAAAAGCAGGCTTACATGAAGACGGCATCTCTTTCCACCACTTGTGCCGGGCAGTGGAAGGGAAAGCCGTAGAGTCGGTGAACCAGATATTTGTACAGGATGTCCAGGTTTTTCATCTCCTTCACTGATGTGTAAACCAGAGACGCCCCGTCTGACATGGTCGTCAAGGTTATTTTCAGCATCACCACGTCCAAACACAGGGGCCGAAATAAAACTCACAGCCCAGTGATTAAAAAACCTACATCTCTTTATAAACGCAGCACTACAGAAACACAGATTCTAGCTTTGAATTATTGTGACAAATACACAGAAGATGCTGTTTAATCTTTTGTGTAAAAATTTAAGAATGTCAAATGAGAGAATTCAGTGATGTTGAATAAAACCAATAGTTTCATCATGTTTTCACTACTGCTACACATTTTTGTTCGTGCAGTTTTCGGCTCGCAGCAGAAACTATGTTCAGCGAAGGATACACTGCAGACAGAAACTTCTGATGTGAGACTGGATGAAGTCCAGGTGTTCGTCTCTGTAGTCGTGCTCCTTCTCCAATGTGCTGATGGCGTCACACTGAGGAAAGATATGAAGGTGAATATGTGTACGTAGATGCAATGCACATGTATGATTTTAAAGGACAATAGCTTTCCACACAGCTATGTTTGTAAGCCAGCAGTGAGTGAGTGAGTGAGTACCTTAGTGCAGACCACAACCACTGGTATACCCAGGTTGTGTGTGAGCGTGTTTTCTCCTAACGGCAGCAGCACACTCTCCTCCTCTTCACTCCTCCTCTGCGGGGTGCCATCTTCTCCACTGCCTGGCTCTGTGTACTCCTGGAACTGTTTTACAACTACACGCACACAAACAACATTAACCTTCACAATGATGCACATGACATGGGCTATCATTTTAAACATCTCGTATTATCATTGACGGGTCTCTTAAGAAAAAACCCTTGAAGGGTTAGTGGTCCAATGAAAAGCTTCTAAGAAAGGATTTGATAAATATGCTCCTCATTTAAGAAGTGTTATCATTCAGCTGTTCCACGAGGAAACACTGACACACACTTTGTTTTCAACTTGATATACTCTTGCCGGTATGACTCACGTCTGTGCTCCAGCTCCCGCAGCGTCTCTGGGGCGACCCGGAGTTTGTCGATGTGTTCCCTAGCAACGGCCGCCCACTTCTGGAGAGAGTCGAGGGCATTCCATGGTCGCGACATGTCAACCGTTATCAGCAGCAACGTGTTACCAATAGAGTCCACTGGAACAGCTACTCCCTGCAGACCCTTGTGGTAAAGGTCTCCGTCCAACACCCAGGCATTACACCGAGTCTGGTCTAAATGAACACACACACACAAAGATAAACACATTACCTTAGTGGTACTCTATAGTAGGCTTCAGACATGTATTGGTCTATGAAATGCAAGAAATTACCATCAATGTCGTCATCGTGGACACTGAAGTAGAGGTATTCCAGGCCACGCCCTTTCATGAACTCTTCAACCCCTTGCATCTTCGCAACCAAGGCGGTCTTCCCTGAGCCCACCTCCCCTAAACACACACAAAATCAGTCAAAAAGCAGAATTATGGATAGTAATATCATTTGGTTTCTAAAATGTCAGAAAATGGAGAAACTGCCGTCAATCTTTCCTCAACCCCAACCATCAGTCCAAAACACAAAGAAAGGCATCAGATCCTTATGATTGAGCTGGAGCTTGGAAATGTTTGGCATTTTCATTTGTAAAATGATTTAATGGATTAGCAAAATTCTTTCAGACATAATGTCTGCTAATCACTTTATTGGTTAATCTACCAATCACTTCAGCACTAAACAAATATGTATGTAGCACAAATATAGAACGTAAACAATCCACTTGACTAGAGCCAGCAGCCTCATTTAAGGATTTTCAATATGGATAAAAAGTTAATTATCCTGTAAATACATTGACAATGGACTGTATTTGCATTTCTCCTGGCATTATTACTAGCCTCACCGCGGACAGCATGACATTGTTATTGTGCATGACGTAAGGTCAAGGCTGCAGCACCGTGCCATATCTAGTCGACAGGGGGACTCGATGCATCATAAAAAAAACAGAGCTTGCTAATGTTGTCATGGACAGCATCACAAGACAAATGGCTGTAAAGTCACACGTCTGTAAAGTCAAAACGCTGATTAGCTGGAATGGGTGCGGATTATCCCAGGCGGATGTGTAGTGTGTAGACAGTGTGCGTTTGTGTTTAGTACAGCAAGCGGGACACGAGGACCGAGTGCGACGGGGAGGCACCCTCTCAGCGTCGGTCACATACTGGGACACAGGCTGATGGTTTGTCTGGTCCCCTCAGCATCATCTCCACCTCACTGCTACTAGCGACGCTGGATGCTAGAATGACTTGCAGTGGTTCAAAGCGGCCCGATCCTCTCTCTCTCGCAAGATGATGAGAGAGGGTGTGTGTGTGTGCGTGTGTGTGTGTGTGTGGGGAAATACACCTGTCTTGTGTCTGCGAGGCGGCGCACCCGCTAACATTACCAGACGTGAACACAAAAGCACCATCAGTCCAGAGTGAGCTAGCTCTGCTATCGAGCAGCATTACGTCTTCCAGAATGAGACGACCATCAAGCTAACGGTGCTTGCTCGCTAGCCAGGAGAGACACACACACACACACACACACACACACAGATACCCACCCATGACCAGGACATTTTTCCCAGACGGTAGCTTGGATCTTGAATGAGTTGACACTTCACTCAGGATGGTGGACCTGCAGACAGAACAGCCCCGTTAAAACACGGCCACACGAGGCTTTCTCGGTCATGAACAAACAACGACTGACAGCGAGAAGCTAAACGAGCTAGTGCTGCTGTGTCACCAGTGTCCACTCAGTCTGGTGCTGATGCTAGCTAGCCCCGTTAGCGAGCTAGCTGTCAAACCATCCTCATCCAAGCACAATGGACCCCCCGCGCCCGCAAATCTTGCTCACAATAACCCGTCTGAAATAACGTATCGCCCACCACAAGTCCTGTCCGTCATCCTCCTCCGGGTTGTTGTTGTCCAGCGTGCTCTTAGGTCCAGTCGAGTTGGAGGATAATAATGCACTCCTCCCTGTAGTCGCCATCTTCGCAGGGCTTGTTGTAAACCGAGTGGAGCGCCCGGATGTAGCTGTGGCGTGCTAACCTAGCCTGGTGCATCACACGCCGGGGCCGGGGCGTGGCCCGTCCGCCTGTCCGCACAAAGCTGGGGTCCCTGCTCCAGACGTGTAATGATCTCATCCGCAAAGGGAGGGACGTGCACTGACCTCCAGCAAGTCCAAGGCCTGACACCAGGTCATGTGCAGGAAGATGGTCTACAACTGAGTGTAATAGTAATGTATCAAAAATAAATCTCTGATAAATAGCCTATAGGGGAAATTAATGTATTAACATTTGTTTTCATGTAATCTAATGTCTAAATTGTGACTGGTAATAGCCCAATGAACCAAATAGCCTGGTGGTACAAAATCCAAGCAATTATTTCAATTACAGGCTATTATATAATATTTTGCTACAGTGAAGCTTATTTTGTCCCGGCCGATTTATCAGAGTAAATCAGGATAAATGTGCTTTCAATAGAGCCGCACAAATCCGATTCAGACTAAATATCCTCTTAAAATCGTTGCCTCATGAATCAATGTCTTTGATTTTTTTTTAATAATGTGGCACTGTGCCTAAGCCTACAGGATAAAGCTGTAATACTAGGAATTGGATGCAATCCAAAATTATTTATGAATTATATGCTATATTTATGATTGTACAACAGGTTTATAAAGTAAAAAAAAGTTAATCAATCAAAAGTTAGTTATGCAGCAGTATTCAAATCTAAAGTCACATAGCGTGACACTTACATAATCTAATTTAGTTTTCAGTATATTAGAAGTGAATGCACGTTCAGCACAAATACAGAAAATCAATATGTATATCACGCTAGATACAGGTTAGTACAATCCCAGTACTTCACAGGTGTCTGATAAGCTAATGAGAAAACAGTTGCCAACAAATTTAGCCTGAAAAACAATTAGAAGCCAATTAAAATCGAAATGATGATACCAACCAATCGGATCAAAAATAATTTAAAAGAGCACTAATATAACCTAACATATATATTTTTTAAATCTTCTATTTGCTGTTTATTTAATCGTAAACGCTTCATACATAATGTTCAAACGATTTAAATTCATCCGAACTGGCGCATCCGGCGGGCACAGCGTGAACTTTAATAACTACCAAGTGGTCTCAGGTGTGCGGTCATCGTTTATTATAAAACCGCTGAAGCACATCGTAGCCAATCAAAGCTGAGAACCGGAAAATCAGTTTTTTACACGTGTCAGTTCACCGTGACGACCACGAGATGGCGCTGGTGGACTGTGCTCGAATGCCAGCAGGTCCCTGGGCACGGTGCGCTCCCTCCGGCCCCCGGTGGAGCCAGCGGATTACAAACTCTAGTTAAGTGGCGCGCCGTCCTTCTCCTCCTCCTCCTGCTCTCCATCCTTCACACAGAGTAGACCCAGGCGCACGGAGCGCATCCTCACCGCGCTCCCCCTGTGGGAATTAGAAAGCAGCTCTGTTTGGCTGTCAGCGCCGAAAACCGACCGAGCTCTGCAGTGTAGGGGACCGAGGAGAACATATAGACAAAAAGAGTGAGGAGAGGGACATGGGTCCGGAGGCGGCGAGGCATCCGTGATTGTCAAGTAGGCTAAACGGGGGTGAAGTTATTTCGGCTCCGCTCGGATCTCTTCTCCAGGTCGTTGAGGTGAGTTTGAGCTCTGCAGGAGACAGCAGCAGCCGGGATGGTGCATGTCTTAACCGCTGCATGAGAGGTGCTCTTCCCAACATTTGCCCTGGACATTTTCCCTCTATTGTCTTGTGCGTGAAATACCTGTATAATGTGATGATGTTTTTTGCATGACTTAATGTTAAACAAATGATGAGACTTTGTGGATTCATTAGGCATAAGTATTCTTTGGAATATACATATACTATCAAACTATGTATGTTTGAACTATTAGGAAACATAAAGAAATCCATTTCAATACAATTCTTTCTTCAAAAAACATACTGGAAAATACCTCGGAGGCGATTCTTGGAAAGCCTCTGCTTTAATTTGTGGTTGGAGTGTTATAAAACAAGATAAGCCCTATGGGAGGGGAAGATCTGCTTCATTCTCTGTCTCTCTTTTCCTCTCGCTTCCACTTGCCTGCCTTTCTCCAGTTTTTTCCTCTCACTCCATCCCTCTAATCCCCCCTCTCACAACCCCTCTCTCCCTCTCTCTCTTTCTCTCTCTGTCAGCTCTAATAACACTGTGAGTTCGCAAACACCAGACTGTTTCACTTCTGATACTCCTCTTTGTGTTTTATCGCACCCAGCCGTCTTCCCAGGTCCTCAATCAGCTGAGCAGCTTGTTCATCTGTCATGATTAATATTACATATAGTGCAAATGCAAAACATGCCATGTTTGCTTCCTGTACAGTGCCCGGATGGCGACGTATCTGTCTGATAATCTATATGTGATCGAGCAATTACAGTCATTTAATGTTTTGGATGAATCATTAACGTCACTTCTGCCACAGTCACTCTCCACATATGTCACACACAGACACACATTTGCGGAAAACGCGTACGGTCAAGGCCAGGGTCATGGTAATCAAGCTCTGAGCCATGATTGATTGTCACAGTGTGGAGAATAACGTTACAAGACGACAGCGAGGAGCAATTGAATGACTTTTAGACATCTTACACCGCCCTGCAATCAATCATTCCTCTTCTGGTTTTGGCGTTACCTTTGATTTACACACACATTTAATAGCACACGAATCCCTTCGTTACGACGCCTTCAACCTCTCCTTCTGCAAGTTGCACGTCTTTGTTAGTGATGCTTCTATAAACAGCAACACAGTGAAACATTGCAATGTTATCTTGTCAAATGCTAAACTGCTCTGTGATTCTATAAATGTTCATGTTTGGAGAGATTGTGTAAAAACCACCAGTGCATTCGCTTGGTATTCTAGTCCGTATACGTATCCGAAAACAGTTGTCAGCTTTAACAAAACGATTTGGGGACTTATACTCCCCAAGAAGCTATTGTAAGACCTCGTGACAAAGTGTAATGTGAAAATTTATTGTCACCTCGGGCAACGTGCGACACACGTCCCAGCTGATCCTTTGCTGTACTGTACGGTCGTATACAGTAAAAAACATCCACATCCTCCGTCACATATCAGTGTCATCTGCTGTCACCCGGAACAGACAGGCATCTGCTGCTTCCCGCACACACACACCCACACACACACACACACACACACACACACACACACACACACACACACACACACACACACACACACACACACACACACACACACACACAAATGTATGCAGTGGCGCACATACAGAAACACAACCCAGCTACACGCCACCCCAGGTCTCTGCTGCATGTCACACACCTGCCCTGTGGCTCCGTCCGTGCCTGTTTGTGTACGGCCCATTCAGTGAACTTAGCTAAAAATAATCACCACCAGCCAACACACACACACACACACACACACACACACATGGAACATAAATTATGGAAGACCGAGAAATATAAAGTTTAATAGAGAAAGAGAGAGAGACATTGAGGTCAGAGTCAGACCCAGTTCTTGGCTCCCTAAGGAGGATGCTAGTAGACCGCAGCATTAATATTCATTCCGTACCATCAGACCTGTGGTTTAGTTCGGACCAAGTGGACTCGACTACCGAAGGTTTCAGCCCCAGTTCTTCATGTAGCCTACATTGTGGTTTGGGAAAAATGCATCCATGCACATTGAGATGAATTATACATGCAATGTATAATGTGTTTCCAATGTAACAGTAATAGATTTATAGCCATAATGTCAACTGGATCCTGCATTAGAAACAGCAGGCTTTGAGTAAAGAGCATGTGTAGGGAGGTCATTAAAGTATTATTGATTACGCTGCGATGCAGAAGTGTGCTATCTAATGTACCGTACATGTACTTTTCTGTTTCTGTACTGATTGATACCAGTGTTATATCTTTCCATTAAATATGAAGCTACAGTCGGGTCAGTTTAGCATAAAGACTGAAAGCAGGAGAACAGATAGCCTGGCTTCATCTCAAGGTTATAAGATCCACCTAAAGCAGTACTTTGTGATACCTCTGGTCAGGTCCAAAGTGGGAAAGAGATATGCTGTTACATTAAGTCCATCCACGGATTATTCAGAACTATAAAGGCATATTTTACACTCGAACAGGTGCAACAAAACTCAAAGGAGACGGAGAATAATAGCAATCAACCTGAGGCTGCACGCGCCCACACACACAGGTTTAATTAAGCAGAATAATTGAAAACACCTGTGTGGGTAGCTGATGGACGTGCGGGGCCTTTGAGATCAAGAGAGTCATCCCTTATTACACATTACACATAGTTGCCATGCGTGTCTCATATTGACCAACACCGCTGTATACAAAAGCTCCGTCTGAGATGTTTGACGTATAGTCCCTGGCGAGATATTGTGTCGGAATAAAAACCTCATTGTGAAGACGGGTCATTTTCTTAGCAGCTCTTACTGTTAAAAAAAAAAAAAAAAAGTATTTTAAACTCATATCATGATTAACAATTCATGTCACATTATCATGGGGTAAAACGCCTGTGTCACGTTTATTGGATGCTCGGAAGTATTCTATTTGTGGACCGTGGACATTATACACTCTCCGGAAACCTGAGGAGAAACCCTGCCGATTTGTTCTGGTTACTCAGCAGAGCTTGTGCACGTGTGTGTGTGTGTGTGTGTGTGTGTGTGTGTGTGTGTGTGTGTGTGTGTGTGTGTGTGTGTGTGTGTGTGTGTGTGTGTGTGTGTGTGCACAAGAGCACTTATACTGTGCATTAAATGTATAATTGTGCGTGTTCACGTTGCAGGGCATGTGTGTGTATGTATAGGAGCCTTGTCGGATATTCGGTAGCTTCAGAGTCCTGACCTTGAATAGTTTGAGTGCTGTCTGCTTAGTCAGTGCCACTGCATCTGCTCATGTTAGAGCAAACAACAGTTCAAACATACTGCAGTGCATGGGATTGTCTGTCTGTCTGTCTATCTATCTATCTATCTATCTATCTATCTATCTATCTATCTATCTATCTATCTATCTATCTATCTATCTATCTATCTATCTATCGCTCTACCTACCTACCTACCTACCCAATTAACCCTGTATTTTTTCCTCTCTCCTTCTCCCTCCAGTGTGTGATTGTGTGTTCAGCATGAGTAACATCTATGAGTCTGCAGAGGCCACATTGGGCTTCATCAGCTCCCCGTGTCTGGCCAAAGTGGAGCTGAGGGTGGCCTGCCGGGGGATCTCGGACCGCGACGCTCTCTCCAAACCCGATCCTTGCGTGGTGCTGAAGATGCAGTCGCACGGACAGTGGTTTGAGGTATAGTAATGGGGTGGGATGAAGCGTGTGTGTGTGTGTGTGTGTGTGTGTGTGTGTGTGTGTGTGTGTGTGTGTGTGTGTGTGTGTGTCCGTGCTCATAACACTCATTCGACCATGAGAGCTCAAACTGATCAGTATTGATAAAAGACCTTCCCACAAACGGTTTATCTATGAGTTAGCTCCACACCTCCAGTGTCAGCTTCAGTGAAACGACACAATGCGTTCCGTCAGACTGTACGTGTCTTCATCTGCGCTCCGTGTTAAACTCCTAATGGGTTTCTCTGTAGACAACACTTGGACTTATTCAAGCACGTCATAAATTTCAGGTTTGACTTAATGATCGTGTGCAATCAGGGACCTGGGCTGTCATGCAGAGCTGTGATTGTTTCGCTAACCTTCTCACGCTAAAATGCAGGTCGTGTTGTAATAAATTATGGATGCTTATTGTCACAGAAGGCCACGGAAATCATAACTTTTGCAGGTTGGTGATTGCAGATTGTATTTGTAACCTTAAGATGAAAAGTTGTTTTGTTTCTTTGCTCATCCTCCAAAACACGTTGTCTGCCCCGATCTTTTAGATATTAAAAATAATGATGTATATAATAATGTTCCAAAGTACTGTTTCTTGGAATCATGGTCCATTTTCTTTTCCTCATTTTACACAATAAAAAAGCCATCGACAACATCGTCCTGGAATACAGTTTAGCGCTTGAAATCAAGAAAAGAAATGAAACACTGATGGTGGTTTCTGCTAGTAAGTCTTTCATTTCATCTCCTTTTATCTCCAAGACCCAACCTGCTCTTTCAGGGACTTCAGATGGAATCCCTTTCTTCAAGAAACATCTTATTCTCTCATAGTCTCACCAGTGGCAGTAGCACACACATTAGTTGGACTTTGTAAGAATGCAGCATGAAAGAAAGGGTAAATCTGGAGGGATTTCAGGAAGAAGTGTCTTTTTGTGTCTTTTTTTCCCTCTTCCCCATATTTCTGGGCGAGAGAGAGAGACCTATGCTGAGAGCATCGTCTTCCTTTTAAAATATGTAGATACATACGCCCACGCATGCACACACATCCTCACACATACAGCGCTACAGTGACCCACTCTAACACACGTACATGGTTTTCCACAGGGGCTCAAGATCAAGCGCTCAGAAAGTAGTGCAGCGTTATTCTGTCTTTGGAGACCCCCAAAAAAGCCACTTCGTGTGTGTGTGTGTGTGTGTGTGTGTGTGTGTGTGTGTGCTTTGATGAGATGCCAGCATGTTGAGGTGTGAGAAAAGGGCCAAATCTGTTTTATTGAGTCTACTGTGCCATTCACTTTTGTGTCAGCTGCTCGTGTTGGATAGGTTTTGTTGGCACCGCCGAGCCAGACTTTTGTTCGGTCTTCTATTCCTTTCTGGATCAGATAGTCAGAGAGAAGAAAATGTGAGAAATGTGTGGCTTCTTTGTCTCGTCAAACAGCCTGTGCAATCATAGCCATCAAAAAAATACAAAAAAAAGAAATCCATACTCCCAGTCCTCAAGTTGATAAGTGTAAACAATGTGGTCATAGGTATTTGTGGTAATTGCCGCAGTGCTGGAAAGTCTGCTGAGGTTGACGATCAATGCGTCGTGGCTGTGTGTTGGGTGTTGAATGGAATCTGCAGTCCACTTTAGAAAGAACATAAAAACAAACTCAATAAGTGAGACTGCCAACAATAAATTAGCACTGTGTAAAAAGGCACTCTTCCATAGCCAGACCTTTATTATATGAAAAATATAAAAACATGTAAATTCTGCTTTCTTTATAACACAGGATTTAGTTGTTGTCATTAGGCGTGGTGACCAGTATGCATGAAAGATGTTGAATTACAAATGCTTCAAAAGTTCCATTTCCCTTTGTTTTATTGACATTTAATTGGGCAATCAAAACAATGATCAACAACGGAGAGCGCATATTAAAAAAATTAACGTCAACAAACACATTATGTTAAAAACTTTTCATTCATTTACATTTAATTGGACATTAAAATGTTATTAAAAAAGAAACTGATTCATACAGAAATGATAATGGAAATCAATTTGGCAGTATATTATTTAATTATTTGCTTACATTCGTGGTGCTGTGTGTGTGTGTGTGTGTGTGTGTGTGTGTGTGTGCGCTCCCTCTGCACGTGCATGCACATGTGTGTTTGCAGGTGGACCGTACAGAGGTGATCCGCAGCAGTAGCAGCCCAGTCTTCTCCAAGATCCTCCTGGTGGATTACTACTTTGAGGAGGTCCAGAGGCTCCGCTTTGAACTTCATGACATCAGCTCTGGCAACAATGGCCTCCGTGACGCTGACTTCCTGGGAGCCATGGAGTGCACCTTAGGGCAGGTCAGTGTCGGTGGTCGACCGGATGGGGAGCATAGCGTGAAACATGCCGGTGAAGAACGCGCGATGTGACAGTGAGCCTTTAGCAGACACTAAGTGATCACAACATGTTACACTCCTTGCTCTTACTGTCTCGCTCTGAACACTAGTCAATAAAACACACATCTCCTCGTCTTATATAAATGAATATGAAATGGCGCTGCACAAGCTAAGTGGTGCGTGCGAGGTCACAGCTGAATACGTATGAGAGGGAGTTCACCCTGAGAACCAGAAGTGCCTGTGATGAAAGGAGTGCATTAATGTGCATCAGTGAGTGCACTTACAACCAGCAAATTGCATTTAACCAGTATATCGCTTACAGTGTAGGTGCTAGGTTTACCAGTGCAGAGCATGGACGTCAGTGTGAGACCTGCGCATGCATGAGTGTGCATGAGTCGGGTGTAAGAATTACAGACAGGAGCATATAATCCTTTCTAAGGTTAACTGAGTTTGTTGGGATTTTATGTGTCGGTATCAGGTGATGTGCTCATTAATCTGGGCGAGAGTGCAACTTGAAGATTACAGCAACTTCAGCCGTGGATGAAATCCTAATGTGATCTTTTCGCCGGAGCTGCTGTCACTATCTGCATTTACACCGAGCTTTCCTTGTCCTTGTGTCCTTCGTTATGTAAAGCCCTGACGGTGCTTTAAACTATGCTTTCAAAGCATGTTTGCTAATATACAGTATGGCCTTTTTTTCCTCACTTAATACCTCTTTTGATGATGTTGCTGTAATACATATTTGAAGGTTCGCTTTATTTAGATGCTTTGTTTAATACCCAAGAGTATTTAAGAAGGAAATTGCAATTGCAGTACTAATTAACAAGGGGATTTCAGGATCTCGTCAGCCGAGTCATGCTAAGAAGGAAATAGAGAGAACGCAGAAAGACTTCCAAACGGTGTTGAAGTGTTTGTGTGAGAAGAGCCGGCGAGATTTACTGAAATGGTATAATAACGTTGCCAACGATTTGTCTGCGACCAAACAACAACGTCTGGATGCTGCGGCCGATCCACTGCATATAAGTGCATCAGAGGCACAAATGATAGTAACTGATCTGTTAATAGAAAGCCATGCTGTGGAAACAGATAATCAGAAAAGTGATATTAAAATGGTGTGAGTATTACATAATGCCATTTGTTGCATACTGTGTTAATATTAAAGAGCCAGAGATTTTTTTCCGTTGGAGTTGGTGGAGACCAAAAATGAGTCAAAAGTTGGCTAGAAACACGACTCCAAATGAATATTGATATTCTGTAACTGCCGGATGTGTAAATAGGTTTGCTAACAAGTTATTATATGTCAGCTATGTGTTTACAAGCTTGATTCTGCCTATGAATACATATTGCAGGATTAATAAATAATACAAAAAGAAGGCATGGAATGTCTATTTCACTTGTAATGATATGTGACTCAAAATTATTTGGTTTCAAAACTGAACAGAAAAACACTCAGACACAAACTTTAAGACAAAATTAACGAAGCGTATATGTAGACGTTCCAGCAATTAGCCCTTAATACAAAATGCCTGTGTAGCAATGTTGCTCTTAAACACTGAATCCGTCATTTGAAAGCATTGATGGCACTTTGCAGCTTTCAGATGTGGATCTCGCTGACATCCCCATTTAAACTTGAGAGGTCACTTATAGCTTATGTAACACCTGGCTGAGCCAAAATAGTAATATGTGAAACCAGGGATACAACCTGACACAAATTCCATTTGACAGGTGGTGATAAAGGTGACCCCACCATGTTGCTCTCTGTCCATTGGATGTGTAAAGTAGGCCGTTGCGGAGGGAGAAGTGCTGAGTAACTCACCAACCTGTCACCTCGTCCCTCTGAGAGAAACACTGGAATATGGGAGCTGATTTTGTCTTCATTTCTGTTTGTTCCAGATCGTCTCTCAGAGGAAACTGAGCAAAGCTCTACTCAAACAGGGAAACACTGCTGGGAAGTCCTCCATAACGGTACGTCAAGAGTCAGCCCCGCCACAGCCACACGCACGCACAAATCACACGCGCACCACTCTGCAGATAATTAATTTGATGATGTTGCCTTTTCAATCTATTCTGTTCCTCATTTCCATCTCATTTTCTGTCACCTCCTTCCTCTGCCTCTCTCCCCCCCCCCCTTCCCCCCTCCACTCCCCCCCTGTAAAGGTGACAGCTGAGGAGTTGTCTGGTAATGATGACTACGTCGAGCTCTGCTTCAGCGCTCGTAAGCTGGACGACAAGGTTCGTGTCCTCTTTCAAGTTGATTAAAAATCTGTGATTTCCCTTTAAATATGAGAGGAATTAATATTCAGAGATGCAAGTTTGAGTGTCTGTGCGCTATCAGGCAGGTGTGTGTGTGTGTGTGTGTGTGTGTGTGTGTGTAGGTGGAGGGCTGTGGGAATTGGTGATGAAGCAACCCACACACAATACACAAAAGTGCAATCGGGCAATAGAGGAGGTCTGCTGAGATAGGTGGGCACCCCACCCCCCACCTCTCCTCAAAAGCCCCCTTCTATCTCAGCCACACACACACACACACACACACACACACACAGATAACTTTATTAATTTTCAGCCTCCACACACACGCACATGGCCATGGATGACTACTCCAAACAAGTTGTGCCTTAGGGGAAAGACGGAAGAAAGCAGAGGAGGGGCGGATAAATTGAAGAGGACAGGAAAGGGATGGCTGGAAGAAAGGGAGAAGTAAAGGGGTGAAATAATGATTCTGTGAGCGTTTGAATCATTTGTGGTGATGAAAGGCACTTCTGACGCAATGCCTTAACATGCTCCTCTTCCCTCTAAAGGATTTCTTCAGCAAGTCAGATCCTTTCCTGGAGATCTTTAGAATAAATAATGACGGGACTGAGTCGCTCGTACACAGAACTGAGGTAATCACAGGCACTATATGAGTATTATTTCCTGCTTCTGGCCAGCGGTTGACAACGACTGTGATGTTTTTGTGTGCACTGCAGACAATCATGAACAACCTGAGCCCGGTTTGGAAATCCTTCAAAGTTTCCTTGAACACACTCTGCAGTGGTGACCATGACAGGGAGCTAAAGGTGAGTCTGTTACTATTTTTACAGGCCATAATCGTTTTTTGTAACCTTTTAATATAATATGCAACAATCCGAGCGTGCAGAACCTTGGCTTAAGCTCCCCCTCGTTCTTTAAGCTCCCCTGGGGGGAGACACAATGCACATATACAAGGAGAGGCTCAACAGCAGCCGGGGGCCTGCAGGTGTTTGTTTCTTTGCAAGGTGGTTCTTTTGTGCGGCATACAAACGATGACATTTGTAAAAACATAAACAAAGTGCCACATACCCACGAGTGTAAAACTGAACCAAAAACCATCCGAGCAAGTCACAATGCAGCCTCAAATATGTCCTCCGACAGTCCTGAGAGGAGTTCGGGTCATGCGCTGCCTTTCCTGTCATCCCGATGCCTCGTGTAATTTAGAGAGCCCGACGGGTGTGAAAAGAGCTCGGCGGTCGTCCTAAGCTCTCATTTCTCTCCGGTGGAATAGATCTGTGTGCTTGAGCGAAAGTGGTGGCCCCGCGAATCTGCCCTAAACAGTTATTCTGTCCATGAATAAACATGAGCTCGTCCATTAAATATTCAGAGGCGTCTTAACTCCGCATGGCTCCTGACAGCAGGAGAAAGGGCTCACACACACTAACGCACACACACATGCACGCCATCGGCTATGGTTTCCAGGGCTACCTGTTTGAAGCATCAGGGCTGTAGTGAGAAATGGCAGAGCCGAGATTTCTATTCAGACCGGTGCTTCCTTTTCACAGGCCTCCTAACTGACCAATGCATAAATGCATAACCTTCCTCCAGTGTCTGTCTCTCGCTTTGTATTTCTCCTTATCAGTTTCCTTCACCTCTCTACTTTTCTGTCCGTCCCCCCTCTCTCTCTCTCTCTCTCTCTCTCTCTCTCTCTCTCTCTCTCTCTCTCTCTCTCTCTCTCTCCCTCCCTCTCCGTCCAACCGTTAACATTCAGTGAATGGAACGGAGAGTCTTCCTTTTTTTATTACTCTTAACGGCTCTCAGCGACTTGAAGTGGAAGCGAGGCTGCGAAAACGAGCGCTACAGCTCCCTCTCACACAAAAATGATGCTCGGAAACACATGCATACAATCCACACACACACACACACACACACGCACACACACACACACATACACACTCTCTCTCTCTTCAGGTGCAGGCACTTGTCAGCTCAAGTGGGACATAGGAAATACGTGGAGTACTGCAGGTCATTGTTTTTAATCAAGCGTTGCCGGATTGCTTGTGAACACTAGTCGTTGGAGTGACCTCAGGCAAGAAGGTCACAGCAATTCGAAACCATTAAACCTTTGTGAAGGGTAGAAGCATTTTTCTGTCTCATTTGTTAACAAGTGTCTGACTATTGGCGGACTAAATTGAATGTTATTGATTGTAAAACCTCTGCGGGACAGACCCGATATTGGTTTCCATTTGAAACCTTTTCAAATTATGGGGTTGTTTCTTTATTATGTGCTGAGCCGTGGCCTGCTGACCCGCGCATTTCACTGGTGATGAGGCCATTTATCTTGTCTGGCAGTCGCTTTGAGAGGAACAAACTATTACTCCAAAACACACACACACGCACACACACACACACACACACACACACACACACACACACACACACACACACACACACATAAAGCGGCCTCTTAAACTACGTCCCTCTCAGCATCCTCAGATTAATATTTCACCGCTCCATTGCCCCCCCACCAACACCACCTTATCAATCATTCAGCATGGCATTTCCCTGCATGCCATGAGTGCATGTGTGTGTGTGAGTGTGCGCATTTAGATGACAGTGTTGCAGTTGAGCTTTAAATGAATGAATGTGTGTGTGTGTGTGTGTGTGTGTGTGTGTGTGTGTGTGTGTGTGTGTGTGTGTGTGTGTGTGTGTGTGTGTGTGTGTGTGTGTGTGTGTGTGTCCCTTTGTGTCTGTTCCAGTGCACAGTCTGGGACTGGGACTCTAATGGAAAACACGACTTCATTGGGGAGTTTCAGACCACCTTCAAGGAGATGAGAGCCGAGCAGGAGGGCAAACAGGTGAGCACGAGCACACGCAAGGGGATGGAAAGAGTAACAACATTCACATGACTCACCACAAATGATATGATGACAATGTGTGTGTGTGTGTGTGTGTGTGTGTGTGTGTGTGTGTGTGTGTGTGTGTGTGTGTGTGTGTGTGTGTGTGTGTGTGTGTGGCCAGCTTCAGTGGGAGTGCATCAACCCTAAATATCAGATGAAGAAGAAGAATTACAGGAACTCTGGTGTGGTCATTCTTAACCACTGTAAGGTGAAGTAACACAATATATACTTCTACTTCCCACGATGCACGAGTCTCAAGTAGGCGTGCAAATAATGGTTGTTTCCATCATTGATTGAGTTATATTTACACTCAGCATATCTCATTTTTAATAGTGTGTAACTGAAACTATCGATTATAGAAAAATAGTTTATTTTGTGTTACATAATCAGCTACATCCTCCTCATCCTTTTTTTATAATGCCCCGTCTTGACTTCATGACATCCATAAATCTCCTCATTCCCCCTGACAGATCATCAAAATGTATTCCTTCCTGGATTACATCATGGGCGGCTGCCAAATTCAGTTCACAGTAAGTTTTGTCACGTATAATCTCCTCCATATTTATAGAAGCATGTCATTGCCTGTCCATGCCCACTCCTGCTGTGTGTGTGTGTGTGTGTGTGTGTGTGTCTCTCAGGTGGCAATAGACTTCACAGCATCGAATGGGGATCCCAGAAACAGCTGCTCCCTCCACTACATCCACCCCTACCAGCCTAACGAGTACCTGAAAGCGCTGGTGGCTGTAGGGGAGATCTGCCAAGACTACGATAGGTAGAAACCACTCCATCAGCCATCATTTATCTGTCGTTCACACACACACACACGCTAGCTTTTCCCCCTCAAGGCTCTTGTCCTTACTTGTCCTTGCCTCTGTACCTTTCTCAAACGTCTTCATGTGCCTTTCTCCTCCTCTAGTGATAAAATGTTCCCCGCGTTCGGTTTTGGAGCACTGATACCACCTGACTTCAAGGTAGGGCGTCCGGGATTGTGCGTGTGTGTGATGTTTGCTGTAGCGGGGGGAAGTTTTTTGGATTTTAAGATCTCTTTCAGAGGCACAGCTTGCTTTTGATCACCATGGAAAGAGAAGGCATTTGCACAACCTGTAAATTGGTGCTGAACGTGTCGTGCTGAGTGTTTTTTTGATTTAACGTGGCGATAAACGGCGCTGTGTTCTCTCTTCCCACGTGAAGGTTTCACACGATTTCGCCGTGAACTCTGATGAGGACAATCCCGAATGTGCCGGTGAGCCCGTCAAACGCACGCACGCTTCACTTCACTCACACGCACCGACTTGACTCACAGACGCTTGTGTTCATGCACCACAGGACGAAAACAGCCATATTTCTCCTTCTATATCTCTGTTTCTCACACACACTTGAACACACACACAAATGCGGCTGGGTGATTTGTCACTATGCTGCAGGAGTAGTATTTCAGGCTCTAGGATACGGAGAAAAACAACACTAATCTGTATGTGTGAAATAGGCTTCTGCGCTCTTCTCCCCACGTAGCTGTGTTCCCGCTGCGAAGGTGTGTCGGCTTATTGTTTGTGTGGACTAAGAAGGAATGCTAAATCAAAAAAAAAAAGCCCAGTCACTTTGTAGACCAATCCCATTCGCAGAGTTTGATTTAATACCAGATACTTTCGCAAGTACAAAACCTTTGACTTGGAGAGGTCAAAGCTAGACAGGAAGACGAATAAATAAGTGTCAAAAGAATGTGTGTGTGTGTGTGTGTTGCAGGGATCCAAGGCGTGGTGGAGGCCTACCAGAATTGCCTCCCTAAGATCCAGCTCTATGGACCCACCAACATCGCCCCAATCATCCAGAAAGTCGCCTCCTCTGCCTCCGAGGAGATGCACACCAAAGAGGCCATGGTGAGAGAGAGGATGAGAACGTTTTTTTGTTTTGTTTCAAAAAGAAAGAAAAGTCTTTTGTTCCTGTTGTTGCGACTGTTTGCAGGGGAACGATGGGAGAGTGCAAATCGCAATGAAAAGACGGAAAGTGAGACATCAGAGTGGGTATAACATGGGGCAGAAAGAGAAGCAGTGAAAAGCGAGAGGAAGCAATTGATATTAATTTAATTCCAGTCGTAAATTTTAGAGCAAAAATTCCTCTCTGCCTTAATTCCTCCCACTTCTCTCGGGCTCTCTGGTGGATTAGAATGAGTTTTATTTAAATTAGCCCCTGACAAGAAGCCACTTTTAAAACATAAAAGTCCTCGAACATCAATTCCTCCCTCCCCACAGCCTCCTTCCTCCCACCCACATTTTTTTTTTCTCCCATCTCACCAGGAATACTTCATCCTGCTGATCCTGACAGACGGCGTCATCACCGACATGGCGGACACCCGGGAGGCCATTGTGCATGCCTCCCATCTGCCCATGTCCGTCATCATCGTCGGCGTGGGCAACGCAGACTTCACAGACATGCAGATATTGGACGGGGACGATGGGATCCTGCGTTCGCCAAAGGGCGAGCCCGTCCTCCGTGACATCGTCCAGTTCGTCCCCTTCAAGGACTTCAAACACGTGGGTGGCTATTGAGGAAGGGTAAAGGGCAAGGGATAGAAGTTTTTGAATTTGTGAAAAAGAAAACCCATGAGCTTGGATAAATGCCTTCCAGGCAAAAAAAATGGGACTAATTCTCCAGGGAGGTCGGGCAACATCAAGATGTGTACAAATGGGGCACTACATGAGAAAGCAGCAGTTTTTCAGCTATATTTGTGTACCTTGTGTGGTTGACTAAAGTGGATACTGCTGACTTTAAAGCCGAATAACATTAAAGGGCATAATAAATGTGAGGTTATAAAAGAGAGGAAATTCACATCTTTTAAAAAGCTTTTAAGAAGCCTCTAAGTGGGCCGAAGCCTAACTGTTTCCAAAACAACACCTGATGTTCTATATGTACTATATATTTATATAAAAAATATCAAGACTTTTTTACAGATCTACTACAGATAACAATGCATGCACATGGAGCATGTCAAACCCAGAAAAAATATGTGTCATAACCTCTAATAATAATTAATGCCATCATGTGGGGACATGAAGACAAGCTTACTAACTGCAGCTACTGCGCCTCACTTTATGCAAGACTTCATTTCAATTAACTAGATGAAAAAAATCTAAAGCAATATAACATTAACACACCTCTTACAAATGAGAAGTGGAATTCATGAGCAATAAACACACCCTATTTGCCATTAGATATAATCATAACACTAACAAATCCATTTGAGTCTTGAAAACATGTAGACCTGTGTCTGCACCGTGCTTCCCACTGAAAACCGGGCCTATAATTGACTTGAATTTAATTTACCGACAGAGGACTTTGGTCAAGGAGACCGCTGGTCGCGTCCCGTGCGAAATGAAAAGCAAAGTTGACATTTTGTCACATCAGTCGTTCATCAGTAACGTGAATCATTAGGGATGATTGTTGGAGGCTCATTAGCACTGCCCCAGCTGTCTTATTTGACGCATCGGAGTGAAAGCGTGTACACGTACAGGACATTCTTCATTCTGTTGTCAAAATCTCTGAAAAGCACTCAGCAGCTCAGACCAAAGACGAGGGTCCAAAAGCTTTAAAAAATATTTCGACAAGGACAGTTCAGGCTCAAGGAATGACGTTCAGTTTGCTGACAGTTTTAGGAGGCAGTCGAGAAATATCATCGTTTTGAGGAAATGGGCGAGCAATGCATGAGTTGGCATTCTTTGTCGATCCCCAAAAAGTATTGAGGTTCAACACCAAGCCGTGCTATAAGTCAAGGACAGACTCGCGGCAGACCAAGCATTTAGAAAGTTCTACTTCAGCACCCCCCCCCCCCCCCCCCTCTCTCTGTTGCTTTGGGTGGGTGGGTTGCAAGAAGTGCTGTGTTCAGGGGGTATCGATTATGAATGTGTGGGCGTAATATGCTCGACGTGCTCATCAAAACACATCAGCTATCTGTGCCTCTCTCTCTCTCTCTCTCTCTCTCAATTCAATTCAATTCAATGGGGCTTTATTGTCATGAACGTTTTGGTAACAATGTTGCCGAAGCATCAAAATATATATAATTTTTGATATGAACATTAACATTGATTTATATTATTACAGTATATATTATGTATTCTCTCTCTCTGTCTCTCTCTCTCTCTCTCTCTCTCTCTCTGGTGGCAATACTTTTGCCTGACCTTTAACAGGGTCTGTTATGGTGAGTTTGTTCTGTGACAGTTTGAGACCAAATAGTACAAAGAGAGACCGTCAGACAGGAGAGGTGAGGAATACATTTGGAGAAGAAGAAGAGGAAGATGAGGGAGAGAGACAGCATTGGGTGGTAGTGCTGAGGGAGGGGGGAGGGGGGGGTCAATCTGAGACCAGAGCTAAAGACAAAAGGGAGCGAGGGAGTGTGTGACAGAGGTGGAGAGGTGATTTTCTGCTCTGTCGTTTCTTTTCAGAAGGGATTAGCAGGACGGAGCTGCTGTGAGACAGGCAGAGTGGGGGATAACAGGTAGATAGGAGCTGGGGAGGGAGAGCGGAAAGGAGGGTGGAAATGAGAGGAGGAAGTGGACAGAGTGGGGTTGGTGCGGGTGTGCTCTCTTTGATGCCGCATTGTCTCTGGGAATTATGTGAGACGGAGTACGACAGACTCTCCGACTTTGAGGTTTTGCGAGTGTGTGCAGCGTGGGAGCATGTGTGTGTTCGGCAAAACGAGTCGCTGACCTGTATGTGTGTGAAATGATGTGTTCGTGTACTCATGGAGTATTTTTCTCTTTTAAATAAATAGTCTTCCGTTATATTCATCCTCAATCAAGTCCTTTGATGGAATAAACGTTTTAACTTTGTATGAATCATCAAAAATTCGAATTTAACTTGATAACAATGAATTCTTGATATCTTCCTGTGTTTTGTGACCAGTTTTTTAATTAGTTATTTATTGCATATACATAAAAACAGTCATTAACAGACACAGAAGCACAGAAATAATTGCCCCAGTGTTGAACCATCCACATAGGACACAATAGATCAGAATACAAAGAAGAATGATAAACACTTAGCGGAGATGATTATGACAACCCTGCAAGGCTAGAATGATTACAACATGCATCCTGGCTATGAATAGCTCCAATTAATGATGTTGAGGAGAGTGTTTTTGTTATTCAGTCTGGAGGTTTGCACCATTTTTATTGACTGCAGTAGCTTCTGCTCGGAAGCCTTTTCCATATACCTTTGCCGACAACATTTTAACTGAATTTTTTTAAATATACATGATCATTTCCTATTGCTTTGTGGAGTGTGCTTGTGAATAGACAAATCTGATGTGCTGTTTTCTCCTGTTTCATTTTGTTGTTCACATGGACAGCAACCAAGCGATGGAGGATGGAAATGTTGATAACAGCAGAGCAAAACATTTTGGCATTCCCGACTCTGATGATGTGTATGTGTGACCTCTGTCTTCCCCTCACTCCGTCTGTCTCTGTGTTTCCAGGCCTCCCCAGCTGCACTGGCTAAGAGTGTTTTGGCGGAAGTCCCTAACCAGGTGGTGGATTACTACAATGCAAAAGGCATCAAACCCAAGTGTATGTCGGACTATGAGTCCACAAGAACCTTCAGCCCCTGACAATGGACTGCAAGCAAACATACACTCATATACACACATATGTATCATGTATATATTTATATATACATATATATACATTAATGTACTGTATATTACATATACACATGAAAAAGCACAAATACATACACACACAAACAAACATGTACACATAACCATATTACCGTAGTCTAGCTCAGAGAATTAGCTCGTTCTGGTGAAACAATTTGAACTACTCCATTGATGACTATTGCATGTTTGGCCACAAGGGCGTCATCTGGGAAATTATTACTATCTACTGTATATCCAAAAGATGTTTATAGAAATAAGAGCAGTCTTCTGAACCAGCATGCAGACTCAGACCATAGCCCACCCAAAGAAATGACACTCCTACCTTATTTAGATAACTAGCAAGTAGCCCACGCAAACCCAAAGATCTGTGAGTAGTTAAGGCAAAACTATTTGACTGCACAGCCCTAAATGCTTAGAATTAGCATTGCAAATGTTATTTATGGGAATGGCCGTGTCCCCGTTAGTGTGCTGCATACATGCATGAATAATTCAACTCCTGCTAATATCCAATCTCCAGTTCCAACTTGCTGGTTATGAAATAAAGTATCTCTGTCATTTGAGTGACATTCAGGGTTGTCTTGGATGTTTTGGGTTATTTTCTACAGATTTGTTTGAGATTTTGCTAAATGGAAATGAACAACTGAATAATTGTAATAATTTCTTAATAACCTTCTTACATTGTAAAGAGTTTTGGGAGGATAGCAAAGTGTGTGTGTGGTAGACACTCATCTGTGAGCTAAAAACTGTTTTTTCTGTAGTCTGCATGTTGATTATAATAAAGGCACTTTATTATATCATTTTACTGTGGTTTGATTTCTGTGTGTGTGTGTGTGTGTGTGTGTGTGTGTGTGTGTGTGTGTGTGTGTGTGTGTGTGTGTGTGTGTGTGTGTGTGTGTGTGTGTGTGTACATGAATTGATCATGTTGTGAGTATAGATATGTTCACACGATGCGAAAGAGGGACACGACCATTCAACTTTTGTATCAGACTTGTTTTTTGCTGAATGATGGGGCTAGGAATGGGACTAGACATGTGTATCACAAAGGTTAAGTGTCCAAAGAACTAATGTATAACAATGTAACTTTAAAGACATGCAGGGTGGAGATATAATCTAGAAATAACAAAGAAAGAGTAGAGCATGTTATTTGATTTATTTTTCCCTTACGGTATAGTTTCTCAGTTTGCCACTGAATATGCAGATTATTATACATGCAGACCCCCATAGAGGTTAGATATCACACACCTGTCTCTCCCCCCCGTGAGCCAACAGTTAATAATGTGTCATGGAAGTGTGGTAGTTTCAGATATAGTGCTGGTTCGTGACCATAGCATCTCTCTTTCACTTTCTCTTTGTCTCCTTAACAGATCTTACAAATTTCCATGTAGTTAATATTCTGGTTAGAGAAGAAACACTGAAGTTATAATAGTTTTGATGTTAATGGTGGTTCAACTGACAGCTGTCTGAGGTGCATGTGAAGTTTGGAGCAGATCAGACAATGTATAAAGTCCCCTTAGTGTTTCTCCTTCCCCTCCCCCACTACTTACAGTCCAAGTGGTCTATCTAGGAAAAAATATATCATGCGTGTATGCCCAACCTCAAGGGGGGGCTTTTACTCAGAAAAAGGGCATAAAATCACATTTCATGTTGCCATTAGGTGGCGCTCTACCTGTGAGTCAATATTGCAGTGCAGATGCGTTTAGGACGGGACTCTTACCAAGTACAAATTTTTAGGAGCAGATCGGAGAAAAAACGCTGAAGTTATAACAGCTTTAATGGCTTTGGCGAAGGTTCAAAATAGTAGTGCAGTCATGGTGTCGCCCTGGCCACGCCCCTAAATATTCTGGACATCTTTTGATAACTTTTGGTCCTTAAGGCCTTTCCAACCATATATCCAAATTAGTTATCAATCAGATCAACGGTATAGTCGATTATAGATCAATTACAACTCCTGTGAATGGCCAAAAATGGCCAAAAATGACAGTTTTTTGAATTTTTTGGAAGTGCCCCACATTACTCGATTTTGATGAAAATGAACATGTGTGTTCTTTTTAGCTATGTCAACATAGGTTTCAAGTTTCGTGACGATTGGCCCAAAGGTTATGGAGTTATGCTAATTGCGTATTGGTGGCACAACCCTCTTATGTTCATTGGCCGATATCTTCTGAATACAACCATATTTTCAAAACCTTTTTGGACCATGACCCCAGCTAGGTCCAGGAGTACACACACCAAATTTCGTCTAAATTAATGAAATGAATGGTGTCGGACAAATGTGCAACGTCGGGTTTTTCATAAAATCCAAGCTGGCGGAAAATTTCGGGAGGCGGACTTTGGTACTCCAAGAGGATTTTTTGTAGAGGACACTTGACCACACGTGTGCAAAATTTCATGTCAATCGGAATAAGAAACATTTAAATAACAATAGGGCTTCGCAGCCCGACGTTGTCGACGCTCGGGCCCTAATAATCTCAAATACGGTCATCTTAAATACAATGATCATGGGGGGGAGGAATGGAGTGATGTCATTCATTCTGAAGACCTCTGTTGAGCTTTGTAGCTTCACCGGCGCTGACCTCGGGGTAATAAGTTGACGGAAGAATAAACCATCTTCAGCCTCTGCATATTTATTTTAGACAAAGCAGTCTTACACGATGTCTTCACATGGCAGGGAAGATTAACTCTGAACTCAATGATGCTGCATGACCTAACAATTTGCGCCACACTGTGGTGAACATAAAATACTGCACCTCAGTAAAACAGCAGTAAAATGACAATCACCGAGTACACGCAATAAAGTGTCTCTTAACACCCCCACTTGTACTCAGGTGGATCAAATTCAAACAGAAATTACACACAGTAAAATACAATACAGATGTGGATCTCCCAATCTTTTCAGATACCAAACATAATACCTGCAAACTTTTTCAGTTTTAACTTAGTGACAGGTTTGGTCATAACGTGTGCGACCATCTCTTCAGTAGTGCAATATAACAGGGTCACTTTCCCCTCGTTAACAACTGACCTTATAAAGTGGAGCTTAATGTCCACGTGTTTGCACCTTTTTTTGGCTAAGTCAATTGTTCCCTGGTTATCCTCATACACTACTGTTGGTGTGTATTTGTAGTCATCAAGTCCTTCCAATAGCTGCTCTAGGTATATACACTCTTGCATAGTAGAGGCCAGAGCCATACACTCTGCTTCACAGGTTGAGAGGGCTACTGTAGGTTGTTTCTTAGTTTTCCATGAAACTAGAGAACTGCTTTTATTTAGGCTCACACAGTAGCCTGTGGTGCTACGCCTGTCAGTAGTATCATCTGCCCAGTCAGCGTCTCTATAGGCTAAGCCTAACTCCTCACTGTCGTTTCTCCTGAAACACATCTCCTTGTTTGTAGTGCCTCTGAGGTACCTTAATACATGCTTCACAGTTAACCATTGCTCCTCTGTTGGTTCACAGAAATATTGTGATAGTTTGCTTACCACAAAGCTTAAGTCTGGGCGTGTACATGTTGTTAAATATATACCACCTCTCTGTACAACTTAACATCAGACATCTTAACAGCATCTTCTGTGTAGCACAGTTTTTGATCACAGGAAGTTTCCCTGGGTTTACAGTTTTGCATATTAAACCTCTCCAAAATCCTTTTGACATGTGCTCCTTGTGACATCTTTACACATCCATCAGACTGAGTGAAATCAATACAGAGAAAATGCTTCAGTGTGCCCAAAATCTTTCATCTTAAATTTTGTTGAAAGCATCTCTTTTACATCCTTCATTACTTGTTCATTGCTGGCTGCAATTATCAAGTCATCAACCCAGATTATCATAACCACCTTTCCATGTTTTATCTCTCTGGAGTAGACACAGTGATCTGCTGGGTTTTGTGTGAAGTCATTTTCAGTTAGACATTCATGCAAAATCCTATTCCAATTACAGCCAGATTGTTTGAGACCATACAAAGATTTTTCCAGTTTACACACCAGACCTTCTCCTTCCTCATAACCCTCGGGTTGGTCTGTTTAGATCTCATAGTCAATGGTGGCATGCATGTTTTTACATCCATCTGGTGGAGTAACCGGTCCTCCTGTGCTGCTTTTTCTAACAATACCCTCACACTGGTCAAATTGGCTGTTGGGGAAAAGGTTTCGCCATAATCAACTCCCATCTTCTGGCTGGGTCATTCCGTGTCATTTCATCAAATGCCTCCCACCTGACCATCTCAGAATGTCCTGAAAAAATTTGAGTACAAAGACACAAGTTTGTTAATAGGACAAATCCAAAATATTAGGTCTCTACTGTCAACAGTTTCCTCATGAAACGTCATTGAATGAAGGGTAGTTTAGACGGTTTTTGGCATCATACTCTGAAAAGCCATTTTTAAACGGCATTATCTGGAAAACTATCTCACCTGTGGCCTTCAAAATTTCTACAGTGTATACCTGTTACTAATAGCCTCCAGACATGAAATATCAGGGATGTAGTTCAATGATAACCTAGTATGGTAGGTAATTAAAATGAGGCTTGTTGAAATAAAGTAGTACATTTGAAGAGTGGCTGAGCTCCCATTTTTACAGATAAAAGACTTCTATCACTTCTGCCTCTATCTCTGGGGTTAGCTTAAACATTCTACAAAATATGGTCTCTCTTACATTATTAGTTTCACAGATATTAAGGCTCAAAAATGGAAGTTAACACATCTTTGCCCAACTTCAGAGTCATATTCCAAAAAACTGACAACACTTATCAGGTCCAAACTTACTTTTTTTGAAAGATCATATTCTTGTTAAAATCATATTAAAAAATCAGGAGGGTGTTTTGCCTCATTTTGTCGCAGTGATTTTTTAAAATCTTGATATTGGTGAGGTTTTTGTGGCTGGTTTTGGTACTGCATGTCCTAATAGCCTACCAGTAAACATCACAGGAGGGCAATTCAAATGTGTTTTTTACCATTTACCAAAGACTTACATGTGCCTAAATGCTACTGATAAATTTAGCCTTACGAAAACATTAAAATGTAGCACAGTTGTCGTTACAGAGGCAATAAGTCCTTGAATATGAGTTAAACATGGTGAAAGCAGCTTTTAATGTCTTAAACCATGAACAAAAATAGCATAATATTGAAGACTGTACATTTTGTCATACTTTAAGTATATAAATACCACAACCAAATCAAATAATAATCTTTATTTGAGCATAAGATTTTACATTACAGTACAAAAGTCTCCAAAGTTTGATATTGAATAACAGTTTGTCTCTATGCTCACTGTGAGGGATCACACATTTTTCATCTTTTAGATCCAATTCCTTCGTCACATTCATTAATTTGTCAGTCACTTTACAAATTGTCTAATGTACATCTCTGCTCTGTTCTGCTCATCTTTTTTGATGGCATACATGCGCCCAGTTTCTGTAGAGGGAACGTCAAATCTTGCAATTCTATGCTGCAGTGGGACATTGCACATCTTCTCTTCTTGGCCAGTAGAAACTCTTGGCAGGGCCATGTGGGTGCATGAACTGAACCAGTACATCTTCATCTTGATCTGAAACATCTCTGATACTTCCTATCCACCATTTCTGATCATAACTCACATATTATCTCATAGTGAGCATAGAGACAAACTGTTATTCAATATCAAACTTTGGAGACTTTTCTACTGTAATGTAAAATCTTTATGCTCAAATTAAGAGTATTATTTGATTTAGTTGTGTAATTTATATACTTAAAGTATGACAAAATGTACAGTCTTCAATATTATGATATATTTGTTCATAAGACATTAAAAGCTGCTTTCAGCATGTTTAACTCACATTCAAGGACTTATTGCCTCTGTAACTACAACTGTGCTAAATTTTAATGTTTTCGTGAGGCTAAATTTATCAGTAGCATTTAGTCACATGTAAGTCTTTGGTAAATGGTAAAAAACACATTTGAATTGCCCTGCTGTGATGTTTACTTGTAGGATAATAAGACATGCAGTACCAAAAACGGCCACAAAAACCCCACCAATATCAAGATTTTAAAAAATCACTGCGACAAATGGAGGCAAAACACCCTCCCAATTTTTAAATATGATTTTAACAAGAATATGATCTTTCAAAAAAAGTAAGTTTGGACCTGATAAGTGTTGTCAGTTTTTTGGAATATGACTCTGAAGTTGGGCAAAGATGTGTTTACTTCCATTTTTGAGCCTTAATATCTGTGAAACTAATAATCTAAGAGAAACCATATTTTGTAGAATGTTTAAGCTAACCCCAGAGATAGAGGCAGAAGTGATAGAAGTCCTTTATCTGCAAAAATGGGAGCTCAGCCACTCTTCAAATGTACTACTTTATTTCAAAAAGCCTAATTTTAAGTACCTACCATACTAGGTTATCATTGAGCTACATCCCTGATTTTCTGTCTGGAGGCTATTCGTAACAGATATACTCGGTAAAAATTTTGAAGGCCACAGGTGAGATAGTTTTCCAGATATTGCTGTTTAAAAATGGCTTTTCAGAGCATGATGCCAAAAACCGTCTAAACTACCCTTCATTCAATGATGTTTCATGATAAAACTATTGACAGTAGAGACCTAATATTTTGGATTTGTCCTATTAACAAGTGTGTCTTTGTACTTGAATTTTTTCAGGACTTTCTGAGATGGTCAGGTGGGAAGATTTTCAGAAATTTGATGAAATGACACTGAATGACCCGGCTGTAACCCTGGGCTACAAACCTTGCTTTGTATTTGTCATTTCCTTCAATGTCATTTTTAACAGAATAAACCCACTAACCCCCCACTGTTTTCTTGCCCTTTGGCAGAGTAATCAGGGTAAAAGTTTTGTTTTCTTTTAATGACTGGATGTCTTCGTCCATTGCTTTAACCCACTGTTTTGAGTTAACTGAGTCTATAGCTTCCTTATATGTGTGTGGAACGCCACACACTGCTCTGTAGCAGTAATCAATGGTAGCATGGATCTCATCACTGTCAATGTTGTCAGTTACAAAGTCCTTTAAATTACTAGGTTTTCTCCTCTCTCTCGTAGGACACCTCCCACTGACAGATTCACCACTTGTCACACTCGACTCTTTTTGGTTACACTCAGATGTATCACCTTGTGGATTTTTGTTTCTCTCCCTTGGCTCTTGAGCCTTCTCAGTGTCCACATAAACCCCCCGTTTGACTCCGTTAGCCACAGGCTGTCTCACTGTGTCATAATCATCATTTGGTTCCATCTCAACTGTCTGTGTTTGTTTTTCCACATTTACCTTGTTGACAAATTTGACAAGTCTGTGTTTTTGAACTTTCTCTGTGTCAGGATGATAAATCAAGTAGGCGGGGCTGTTCTTATCATTACCAACACAAAGTCCCTGCTCACACCTGGAATCGAGCTTCCCCTTGTCCTGTTTGTATGTGTAACATACAGATCCAAAATTCTGCATTTTGGATAGATTTGGCTATTTGTCTGTCAGCATTTGGTAAGGGGTCTTCCCCGTTCGCTTATTAAAGCATCTGTTTCGTACCATGGCTGCAGTTTGGACAGCGTAGTTCCATAGACATTTGGGTAGTTGACTGTCAATTAACATACATCTGCCCATCTCAAAAAGAGCACACCAGCCCCTCTCTGCAGTTCTGTTCTGGTGTGGCGAATACGTGGCTGATGTCTCATGTTCAATACAGTTCTTCCTTAAAGTGATGGTTTGGAGTGAAATGCACCCAGGTAATTTCCACCATGACATCGAGCCAAACACCCCTTCGGAAGCATTTTTAGCGATGGTCAGCATTGGTCAAGATAGCCGCTATCAGCCGAATGGCTTAGTACTAGCGCTACGGTACATAGAGTATATCTCATAAATTACCCCACTAATAATGCATGGAATTTTACCAAACTTCTGCAGTAGTACACATAGGGTCTGTACTCACAAAACGAGGCATTTTAAAGTTCGTAAGTACACCAGGAGGTTATTTAAAAGAACACTTGCCTGATAGCTTCTATCCTCGGCTACTAACGCTAACTAACGCTACCGCAGCGTAGACGCCACTTCTGTGTTTACCCAGCCGATGCCGTGACGCGAGTTTCACGCGAGAGTATGAAAAAGTTTCGCTAAATGTTTATAAATGCTTGTATTATCAGGTAATACAAGCATTTATAAAAATCATGTCATACCACTAACCACATTTTGCAATCTTAGTACATCCTCATAGTTGCAGTGGCCTAATATTTCATGCCAAGTCTGCATGTCGTGACAGGTGTTACACATATCACTATCCTCACCTTCAGTGTGTAGATAATACAACTTGCCATACACATGAATGTTGAATCTGGTACCGTCTTTATGTGTCAAGGCGTCCTGTGCTTGTTTAAAAGCGACGGTTGCTCCAAAAGCGGTGGCTGACTTCACCGAGAACATGTCTTGGGGGTATGACGGTATAAACAACACGTCTCTCAGCGTTGCTCTGCGTCACTGCCCCGTGCTGTCGATCAGAAACACCTCTGCATTCCCTTTGAGTTGAGCGACACCTCTGCAGAGGGTTCCGTCCGCTAACTCCACGCACTGTCTCCGGCTTGAATGTGTCGTCTTAAACTTGGTCGGTAACGATGTGGGAAGTAGCTCCCGTGTTGACCACCAAGCCCTTCTCCTTGATGACCTTTAATGCTGCACTTGAAACAAATAATTTCCACGTCTCCATTGTCTGTTTTGTGCACTTGACTTGGTGGGCCTCCGCCCGGTTCGCGCCACAGTCTTCATCACATTATCACTGGACTCGCGGTTAATTTCTCTGTCTTCAAAATTGTTTTGAATTCTGCAAACGTTATATCATCCTCATTGTTTGCCACATGTATTGCAAATGGCTTGAAACTTTCAGGTAGTCCTTTTAAGATCACAGCAATCAGTAGACCATCTCCTAACGTCTCACCCGCGTTACGTAGCGCCGTAATGGCCGTCTCTGCCCTGATGATGTAGTCTGTAACCGTCTCGCTGCTCGTCTTCTTTAGCGATGTCAGCATGGTGTAAAGGTTGATAATGCGGGGCTTCCCCTTCCCGGCATAGTACCCCCTTAATATCACAAGTGCCTTTCTTGCATTGTCGGGTGCATCTCTCTTAATTAACGAGAGGCTCTTATCATCCAAAACTCGGCGTACTCATCGGCGTTCTTCTTACCGTCTGCCGCTACCTAGGCTTCGCCTTCAGGTTCTATCAGAACCGTATTCTTTAGTCCTAATAAGTGCAAATGTCCCAACACTTAAGTCGCCCACAGTTCATATTTGGTCTCATCTCCGTCGAACATGAGTCGGGGCAGCCTGCTTGTCCCCCGTAGCTCCGTGATGCTATGTTAGCCGTTAGCACGCAGTTCGTCGCGACTTTCTATCGGCGGTAAAACATCCACAAAACGTTTCCTCGAGTTGCTCCTGGGCCCATAACCTGCTGAGCTTACAGCTTCACCGGTGCTGAACTCGGGGTAATAAGTTGACGGAAGAATAAACCAAGCCTTTAGCCTCTGCATATTTATTTTAGACAAAGCAGTCTTACATATGTCTTCACATCGCAGGGAAGATTAACTCTGAACTCAATGACGCTGCATGAGCCCTTGACCTAACAACTTGCGCCACACTGTGGTGAACATAAAATACTGCACCTCAGTAAAACAGCAGTAAAATGACAATCACCTAGTACACACAATAAAGTGTCCCTTAACAGCCTCACTCCATTCTTTTTTTTCTTTTTTTTTCTCCATTCTTTTTTACCTTTAGTGAAGTCCATTCCGATGACATCTCTGTGACATCACAGAATGAAAGTGGCTTTGATCCTGGGACATCATGGAATGAATGTGGCTTTGATCCTGTGACATCACGGAATGAAAGTGGCTTTGACGTTATAAAGCTCTGCTCGATGAGCCAAAATCAGTGAGAAACACTGTGTTGGTTACGTAAGTAAGGTCTGATTTACAGGTCCGATAAACATTTCCAATTTACAGGTAACTCTACTACACAAAGATCCAGTCGACAAGTTCACTACAACCAGGGTACAAAAGGATCTTCCAAATAAACAGGGGGAGAGTTGATTGCAGTCTTGAGGACTGCCAAGCATCCCTGTCTAATAAAATGCCGGGACTCATACAAGACGGAAAGGCCAGCGATCAGGAGTTCATGAACACCGAAGCAAAGCTGTCTATCAAAGAAGCTGAAATCGCAGCATGGCAGGAATTATACAACGCTCTGGGAGACGAGTTAAGGGAGGCGGTGGCAGAGAAAGTTCGCTTGGAGACTAAAGTCCAATGGATGGAGAATGAGAAAAGGGAACATGAGGACATGTTCAGAAGGGAGCTGTCCAAGAACAAAGAGTTGGAGGAAAAGATTGAAGAGCTGGTTATGGGACAACACTGCTTCGACAAAGACCTACCCCCGATTGAGGAAAAAAACATCCAGATGGAGTATGAGGACAAGCTCAAAATGGATCTGGCAGAAGTCCAAAGCCAGGCAACCAAATATGAAGCTTTGGAGAGACTCCACGTGGCTCTGGAGGTAAAGTTCCTAAAGAAGCAGGCCAAGAACAAGGACTTGGAGACAAACCTACGAGAGATGGAGGAAGAGAACAAAAACCTGCTCCATCATCAACAGAAGTGGGACACAAAGATCAACCTGATTGACAAAAAATTCCACCAGATGGAGGATGAGAAGAACAAGTTAAAAAATGAACTGGCAGAGAAAGACCAAATCCTGCACACCAAAGTTCAAGCTTTAACGACAGTCCACAAGGTTCTGGAGACAAAGTTCAAAATGGAGCTGGCCAAGAAGCATGAGATGGAGACACAGCTACAAGACCTGGAACACAAGAATGAAGACCTCATCAACACACAAGAGTTCTTGGAGCAGGCGGTCAGACAAATGTCTGCTCACGTCAAAGAAATGGGGGAAATCCTGGCCAAGAACGCAAAGAACTGTGAGACCAAAGTCCAAGAGTTCCAGGACGACAACAGGGAGCTGGAGAAGCTCTGTCTTCACCTGAAGAAAAGGAGAGGAGTCTTCTCCTTCAGGACGAAGATCCAGGATACGCAGACAGAGCTGCAGAAGATGAAGGATGAGATGCACAAGAAGGAGAAGGAGGAGAAAAAGAAGAAGGAGAAAAAGAAGAAGGGCTTTTTTAGCTGGATGCACCGAAAAAATCAGGTCGGCATCCTGCAGGTGGAGGAGACTGCTAGTTGTTCAGCTCAGGTTGGACAACAGTAGCTCCTCCCTTAACCTTTCCACCCTTCCTCCCTGCTCGTCTACCTCCCCTTCCATCTATCCACGCCTTCTCCATCTCCGTCACCACCCTCCATCTCCCTCATCTCCCTCATCTCGATCTACCTCAGCTCCATCTACCTCACCTCCAACCTCACCTCCATCCACCTCAGCTCCAACCTCAGCTCCATCTACCCCAACTCCAATAACTCCACCCGTCCCTCTGTGTGGAGTTAGGGTTTTTCTCCTGGTGCTCAGGTTTCCCTTAAATCAAAAATAAATTGCACATTTGCTATAAGGGTTTTTTGCCTGGTGCTCAGATTTTCCCTTTAATGAAACAAAATACACATTTGCTATAAGGGTTTTTCGCCTGGTGCTCAGGTTTCCCTTTAATGAAACAAAATACACATTTGCTATAAGGGTTTTTTCGCCTGGTGCTCAGGTTTCCCTTTAATGAAACAAAATACACATTTGCTATAAGGGTTTTTCGCCTGGTGCTCAGGTTTCCCTTTAATAAAATAATATAATTCTATAATTCACATTCCAGGAGGGACAAATGACCCCATACAGTTCAGCTGGCACCGGCTTGGGAAAGACTGAAAAAGATAACTATTTCCAGAAGCCCGATTCCAGAGCTCGTTGTGTACGAGGGTTGGGCTGCAGTTCTCCGCCATGTCGTGTTTCAGTGGGACAAAGCGTCCTGTGTGAACCTGCTTGGCAGGGAGGAGCCCTCTCCCTCTCCCTCTCCTACCCTGCTTGCTGTGCATGTCCTCCTGTTTCCCCTCGGAGCCACAGAGGGAAAGTGAAGACGATTAATGATCATTAACAATTATCAATAATAATTAAAAAAAAAATCCTCTCCGGGAACCATCACCTTACCGTGGTGGAGAGGTTTGTGCGTCCTTATGACCCTGAGGGCTATATTGCCTGTGTTGAGCTTTGTGCTCTTGGTACGGTTTCCCATGGCAAATTGGTCTCAGGTGAGGGGCCAGACTAAGAATGGTTCAAAAGACCCCATGAAAAATCTAGGAAGAAGAGGAGTGACCTGGCCAGGAGGAAGCCCGGGGCCCCCGTCTGGAGCCAGGTCCTTCACCTCCTTCACCTCCCCCTCCATTTACAGTCACAGAGCTGATACGCAGGTGGTTAAAAACATTTTTTGCCCACTTCATGTTGAATTTAGGCGGTGGGTCTAAGAGGCTTTTTTTAAGATTATTTTTTCCAGCTAGAGCTCCGTTCAAGCCTTTTATTATTTTATACAGACAGTGTGGAAACAGGGAGAGAGAGGGAGAAGACATTGCGGGAAACTGATCCCGGGCCGGGAGTCAAACCCTGGGATCGCCGCATCGAGGACGTTGAGCCTCTGTACATGGGGCAGCTGCCCTAACCACTCCGCCACCGGCTGCCCCAAAAATGGCAATTTTAGAATTTTTCAGAAGCGCCCCAGATTGTTAGATCTTAATGAAAATTTACATGTATGTTCTTTGAATCGGGCTGCACGGTGGTGTAGTGGGTAGCACTCTCGCCTCACAACAAGAGGGTCCCGTGTTTGATTCCCGGGTCGGGCCTGGATTCCTTCTGTGTGGAGTTTGCATGTTCTCCCCGTGTAAGCGTGGGTTCTCTCCGGGTTCTCCGGCTTCCTTGCAGACATGCAGGATGGGGATAGGTTCATTGATGACTCTAAATTGCCCCTAGGTGTGAATGTGAGTGTGAATGGTGGTTTGTCTCTATATGTTAGCCCTGTGATAGACTGGCGACCTGTCCAGGGTGTACCCTGCCTTCGCCCAATGACAGCTGGGGTCGGCTCCAGCCCCCCACGACCCTGGATACAGGATAAGCGGTATACAATGGATGGATGGATGGACTGATTGTGACAGAGAGCACACCGTCACCTGGCTTTGAATAAAACAACACTTTGGACTGAGTGGGACTATGCACTTTAATAGTTACACACACACACACACTTTAGGAGGATGTAAACTTTATTGGAGATTTGCACAGTACATTTTAACGCATCGTTTTGTACATTTTGTATGGATATGTTTGCCATATTTATTGAATGTTTGTCACCATGTTACTGTCCTTGGTCGGCTCTTGGTTTGCTGGGGGGAGGGGGGTGCTGTGTGGGCCATGCAGCTCCATCTAGAGCAGAGGGACATAATGGTTAAATGGGCAGATTAAATGTGTTAATTATTTAAACAAGGATATAAGCTAAGGTGTATTGTGTCGAGTGTATTGTGTACTCACCAAGTCTTTGTCCTTAGGGTGTGCAGGCAAAAGGCTTCCCCAGGAAACGGACACTGCTTTTATAGTTCGGGGTACAACCAAGTGTAAATTGCTGTGGGGGTGGTTGATGTGTGTATTGTATCTATGTAAATGGAATGGGAAGTGGATATGTGTATTTTATTTGTTAGTAGAGGTAAATGAGGGTGTGTATATAGGTTAGTGATTATGTGGTGGAAATATAGAAATAAAAAGGGTGGGTTAAACATGTGGGTAGGCAGTGGACCCCAGCGGATGGACTCTTCAAGGGTCGTTAGCTGCGACACCCTTAGGTGCCATTTTGACAACCTGGGTTGTATCGATACAGGATGCTTAATGGAGTAAATGAAGGAACCCCTCTGTTGCTCACCCTAAACCTGACTGCGGTTCCTTCTTTGCTGTACACTCCAGCCGTAATTGTGGTCATTCTCACAGTACTATTGACTTCAGCTCTGTATACTACCTACTGCTGTAACATGTTATGTCAAAATGCCATAAGTAAAAGAAAATGTTATGTCAAAATGTAAAATGCAAAAGATAAGAAAAGGTTATGATGAAGATTTTATCCTGTGGGTAATGGGGGCGGGACTAGATAAGCTTTGGCTTCTCCTGCTTTCCCTCTCAGCAAGTGTGACGATTTAATTGACATGCCCGAAATAAACAAATAAATAAAATCTACTGTATGTCAACATAGGTTTCGAGTTTCGTGATGATTGGCACAAAGGTTATGGAGTTATGCTAATTGTGTTTTGGTGACACAACCCTCTTATGTTCTATGGCTGATATCTTCTGAATAAAGAGAAATTAGCAACATCCCGTTTTTCATAATATTTTGGGAGGCGGACTTTTGTTCTCCAAGTGGATTTTTTGTAGAGGTCATTTGTCCGCACATGTGTGCAAAATGTCATGTTAATCGGAGTTACGGTGTGGCGGGGCTGGCGAATCGCCACACTAGGTGGCGCTAGCGAGCAACTTTTTTTGTGGCCGAATGCGAAACCGCTACCATATCACAATTTCCTGTAATTTCTACGTGCGCACCAATTTTGGTGAGTTTTTTTAATGTTGAGGCTTCCAAAACGCGAGTTACTTTTGCGTAAGAATAATAAGAAACCGTACAATTACAATAGGGCTTCGCAGCCCGACGCTATAATAATAATAATAATAATAATAATAATAATAATAATAATAATAATAATAATAATAATAATAATACAACCAATAGGACTTGTTTCACTATATATTATATGATAGTACATTTATTTACTAGATTGACCTTATGGTGAAATTTCAAGGTCAAGATTTGAACGCGGAAATTCAACATTTATTTGGGTTTCACTTGGGTTATTTTTTATCAACCGTTAATAGCATTACGTTTTATATAAATATACTTATGTAATTGCGTTGTGGATATCAGGTTAGCAAGTTAAGAAAAATGTGTTGCGTGGAACTTTTGTCCATGACCGTGCAGCGGAACTATTTCTGTCACGTACCGGATATATATCTGTCACGTACCGGAACTAGCCAGGGTGACATTTACAACAGGACGATAACGAAGGCATGGTTGTGGATATGTTATGAAACGTTACGCCCCTCTAGCCCTGTGTATTTTTTTATTATTATAATACTTATATGTAAGTGCATATATTAAAGAGCGCAATGGCGGCGTGGAGCTGTCGACTTCTGCGGGGAACTCCACTCATCCCTCTCCGAGCAGCGGCTGAAAGGTGGCTAATGCTAACTGGCTAGTTGTGCTAATGTGATAGAAGTTCACTTCTGTATGTCGCTTGGTAACGGTATAGTTTTGTCAGTTTAATTCTGTACTGTTCGCGTTGTCTTTATCCGAGCCTTTTATGTGATAACACATGATCCAATGGTATCATTTTCTCATGTAACGCCAAAGCTAGCTTAATTGTCTCTTATAACTAGCCTATGTTACCATTTCAATTGCGACTAACGGTTTGTGCTCTGACATTATTGTCTGTTACACTCATGCTAATAAAGGACAAAAAGGACTGAACTGAGCGAACTAAGTTAGTATGAGTTCAGAAGCAGTAAGGCATCTTTCAGCGTATGTTAAACAGTGAATACATAACTAATCCCTGGAATGCTGATCAGTTATTGGTCAATTAGATTTTTTTTGCTTTTCAAATGTGAACATGTGCCCCTTAAATGTTTGTTTGATATATATAATTTTAAACTGCACGTTTGACTTCGGTAAGACAACAGCTATCTGAATTGAATCTAGCTCTGGATCGAGGTAATGGACTTCCTGGTAAATAACTGCACTTGTTTTTTTTTTGCAGTCCTGCTCTTTTGGTGGGTTGTATTAGGACAGTAAAGACCACAACGTGGTTTGATGAACACCTCACACAGGACAACCAGGAGTACATGAGGAAGAGCATGGCACAGGAATACAGGAGCCAAATAGCTGCTAAGCTCAACCCACTAAAAGATGAGCCCTGGCAGCGTCACGAGTGGACAGAGGGTAGGCGTCATGATTAGTGAGAGCCGTGTACATCGTGACTCCCCTTACTGTTCGCTCACACCTCAGGTGTCTTTTCCTCTGTTCCTCTCCCCAGGTAGTCGTAGAGTTGGGTTAGTAGCCGTGAAGCTGGGGATGGCTCCTATTTGGACTAAAACAGGAGAGAGACATGTAGTCACCATGTTACAGGTAAAACGCAGACACACACACACACACACGCCTGTTGCCTGTTCCCTGTTCCCTGTTCTGTTGTACCTTAACATCAAAACAGCTCTAGATTTTCTTCTGGTGTGTGTATCAGAAAGCAGGTTTTCCTGAAACTCTGAGTTTGTTAACCCTGAGAAGAGGGATACTCTTGAGTTTTCTGTTCCAGAAAGAGAGTGAACTCAACCTTTCGGTCACTTACCATAGTAACTGAGTCTGTGAGACTAACCTGCTCGCTGGCAGGTTTGCTTCAATAAACCCTGAGTTTCTCCTACGTGTCTCCGCCTTTTTTCCGGAATCTGAAAACTTTGCCGTCCTTTCCTCGTCGATAATCGACATGGAAATAAAAGTGATTCTAGCAGCTTTACGTCGGGAGAGGATTTTGATTACTTAGTAGAAAATTACCGCTTTTCCTACCGATCACATATCTAGACAATATTCTCAGAGTATATATTCTCATTTCTGTGTTGAAATAGCCGCTTATATTTACTATTTAATATGTGAAATATGATTAAAATCATATGCCTTAGTCTATGTATTTGTGTAATATTCCTATGCTTAATTTTCAGCTGCAGCCACTTTCTTTTTGTGCCTGTGGGATTACACCTATATGAAAATGATTTGTTAATTTCGCTACTTCGTGAACCAGGGGACTTGAACCTCTGTCGCCAGCACCGTAGGCAGCGTTGCTAACCATTACACCACACCTGAAAATAAAGCTTTATCACCTTTAGATCAATCTACTGTTTCATTCGGTTATACGCATTAAGTCGGGCCGTAAATGTCTGCCACGCCAACTATCTCTGATGCAGTAACATTGGTCCACTTTCTAAGGATGAGGTCATTTTCTACATAAACACTCAGTAATATCTAATAACTCTCTCCAGGTTGCCATGGTGAATCGTGAATCGGAGCTCCATTGATGATGGCTTTTGTAGGGTGGTAGTAGTGGTGTAGTTTACATACTCAGAGATGAACTAATTCAGAACCGCCGAAAACTCAGCGTTGCCCATCTCAGAGTTGGTTGACTCAGAGTTCAGGGTTAGGTTCAGAGTTGGTTGAGCCTGCTTTCTGGAATACACACTCAGAATAATGATGTGTGTTGTCATCCATAATGAAATGACCAGCAGGTCAGAAAAGCAGTCAAATATATTGGATCGTTCTGTGGAGTGTGGGGCAACACTAGCAAATATTGAACACCTTGAAATCTCACGTGTAGGCTTTGTTCATAAAAGGTGCAAAGAGGAGTTATTTGATGTTCCTTCAGATCACGTTTTATAGCATCGACTGATCCGTCAGTGAAGGGAATTGATTGCAGACTGTGGCCGTGTGTGCTCACTGTCCTCTTTATTGATAATAACATACTGTAGTGGGCGGCATAACAAACTCTTATTCCAATTTCAGTAAAATGTCAGTGTTATTACTCAGACTTTAAAAATGTTGTCATCATCTCCACTCAATATCAGGTTCAAGGACATACAGAAGCTGATTCACTTTTTTTCACATGTAGTCATTTGTTTCCTTTCAGCTGATACAGGAACAGTCTGAGCTAGATGAAAAGTAGAGCATTTAAATTTACTTTCTCAAGGTGACAGCAGTCCCAACGCTGTCGCATTGTGCTACATGTTCAATGTGGAGCAAAGCTTAAAGTACATCATAATGCAGTGAATAAGTGCATATTTTTTGGTTGCCCTAAACAGACATTTGACATTTTTGACCGTCTTCGTCTTCTGATTTACATAGAATATATCACATATTGTTAAATGCCTGTGATGTCATCTTGTTATTGTATTTGGCCAAAGCGTAGTGATAGTCAGGATCTGCGAGTTAGCGGAGGACGGCATATTTAAAATGTTTTACAGGAACTTTAATCTAATTGCGTATTTGTTTTTTGGGGGGTCAGGAGCAAACAAGTGGCACAGTGAACTTCAATCAGAATAGGACTATTGTTAATCCAGCCTCTTCTTTTTTCCAGGTACAAGACTGCCATGTATTAAAGCATCTGTCCAAGGAAGAATATGATGGACGCACCGCCGCCCTCTTAGTAGGAGGGAAAACAGTATCTCCATTCCAAGTAAGAACTAGCTATTTATATCATAAAAAAAATACATGTGTAAGGTTTTTATCTCTGCTGTCAAACTGGATGCGTTGACATATTTGATCTTTTTTAGAAAATGCCTGGAGAGTAAATTATTTTAGTTCTCATTTTGATCCAGTTTTTCAGGCTCCATTTTCTTTTACTGGCTGTAATCAATATTTTTTATAATGGCACAGTATGAAATGACAATGTAAAAAAAGAGTATGGGAAGGTGTTGCTCGCAATGATGAACCGATAAGTAAATCGGTGCTTCCCATGCATAGACCAATGTGTGGCGCAGCGCCACAGAATCAACACCGAGCGCTACGAATTGATCCGCTCTCTCTCGGACCCGTCTGTGAATAGCACCTCCTCTCCATGGGATCGTCGTCGTCGTCCCCCCCCCCTCCGTTTACTCTCTGAACCAATACTTCCTTCTCAAAAAGAGTAGAAAGTTAAAAAAAAAACATGTTATTTTTGTTTGTTCGACAGAAGCATTCTGTCTTTCAAGATAAAGAAAAGACGGATGAACAAGGATGAATAAATCAAGGTGTAATTTATTCATTGTGTCTTGATAGATAGATGGGCCTGTGTCAAATGTGAAGTTGTTTAGAATCCCTCTCACACAGCCACATCAGTTTTCAGTCAGTGAGAAGCTTTGGCAGGCTGGTTTTCACTCTGTTGAAAGGGAGAGAGAGTAAAGAGTGACTGGAGGGGCTGAGATGAGAGCGAGCTGAGTGAAAGCAAATGTCAGAGATGCTCACTGCCAAGTATGTGTGTGTGCGTGTGTGCTTGGCTGCTGTACAGTCATTAACAGGCCCACGGTTAATTTTAATATGCCAAAGTCCAACTGCTGCTTGTTTCCACTTTATTTCATTCTCTCCATCCTCACAATGATTTATCTTTCTGACTGACAGAGGTCTGAAGAGAACATGGAGATGTTTAGGAATGCAGGGGTGCCTCCGAAACAGAAAGTCACCACCTTCAAAATCTCAGACAACGCCCTCATCAAGCCAGGTATGCACATGTGCAGTAGCTTATAATTAAATAAATACACATTTACATGTCACCATAAAATCAAATTTAGAGGGAGCCGTTTTGTCCAAATTTTGTAGTATAATATTGTTTGTTGTGTGCTCAGGTACTCCTCTGTATGCAGCACATTTCCGTCCAGGCCAGTATGTGGACATCACAGCCAAATCGTAAGTTTCAATCTGCCAGCTTTCCCTGCTCACTGGCACTTCCTCTTGGCTTCCTATCCTTACTCTTGCACTGTTTCAGCTCCAGCGTCGCATTTTTCACTTTACATAAAAGTCCAAACCTCGCTTTTTATACAATTAACCTCTGAGGCAAAAAAGTCATATTTGGATGTAAAAAATATGAGCATGAATTTTGATGTTTGTGTGTAGCATTGGTAAGGGTTTTCAAGGCGTAATGAAGCGATGGGGGTTCAAAGGTCAGCCAGCCACCCACGGCCAAACCAAAACTCATCGCAGACCAGGAGCTTCTGGACCGGGAGGGGTAAGACACACACACACACACACACACACAGACTCTAAGACGCTAATCCATGCCAGGCATGAACAGTGAGTCATGTGAGTGTGCGTGTCTTTTATCATCTGCGTCTAGGATCCAGCCAAAGTTTTCAAAGGGAAAAAGATGCCCGGCATGATGGGAAACATCTTTGTCACAGCTTATGGACTGAAGGTACACGCCCTCACAAGGACACATGCACACAGTATTGGTTTGAACTTCTCTTTTTTGTCCTTGACTGCAGTTTCAGTTCAATACTCTCATCCGCCGCCTTTCTCTTCCAGATATGGAGGGTCAATACCAAGTATAACATGCTGTATGTTAACGGCTCGGTCCCCGGCCACAGGAACTGTGTGTTGAAGGTAATCATAATCATATACAGACACACTTGTGAAGTGGAAGGTCATTCCCAGCATGCTTAGTGTTCTGACAGTCAAGTGACCTTACACCTATAAAACACCGTCACAACTGCAAGACAGTATGATCCATCTTCATTATTGACACTGTGCTGGATCGCGTGCGTGCATGCGTGCGCGTGCGTGTGCGTGTGCGCAACATAGGACAACCGAGCACAGGACGAGCAATAATGAATACAAATGTGCATTGTATTTCAGCCAGCTCAGCTGTTTCATACGCACACACATGCCTGGATCCACTTATAGGACCCTAAACACTAACATTTGTTCTATTTTTAGCTCTTACTTTATCGGCAATGATACGTTGTGGTTTCTTTGTTTCCTTCTTTTGACAAATGTACTTATTGTAAGTTGCTTTGGACAAAAGCATCTGCTAAATGTAAAGGGCACACAACCTGGTTAATAATATCAACCTATCAACCTGACACGGGAATCGAACCCGGGACCCTCTTGCTGTGAGGCGAGAGTGCTACCCACTACACCACCGTGCAGCCCTCTATCCTATTCATTGAAGGCAAAAAAGCCCCAAAATTAATCTTAAAAAAAAGATTTACATCCTCTGTTGATTTTTCGACGCCTGCGGTTGCCGAGATAACAGCAAGAGTGATTTACAGAAAACCAGCAGCCACTTTGTCAGAAATACAACAGAAGACCAGCTGGTGTTTCTGTTTACAGTGCAGCTTGGATCGTTTTTAATTAAGAGTCAACTGCGGTTTGATTTCATGCTGCACACAGCAGAATGGTGCAGTAAAGTTAGCCTGTGACCTGCACACTCACTGTTGCTCCACCTTCTTCTTCTCTTATCGCCTCGCAAAATTTAAAAATGATCCACTGACAAAAAATAACTGTTTTTTAAAAAATGTTGCAAAAAATTCCATGTCTGGCTGTTTCATAATTAAAGTCATCCTTTGTTTTGCCAGTTGAATGCTCTTAATGTGAAGCAGCATCTTGAGTTTTTTATGAACAGTAAATCAGTTACAGTTAAGTCACCAAGATGAAAGTGCGCTGGATTACAATCATGCGCTGTCCCCTGTGAATTCCTTGTGTTTCATTTGAAACATGAAACACAATTCAACACAGGAATGGCAATAAAAACGTCTTAGAGAGGTGATTGCTCAATATAAATACACTGAATAGCTGTTGCCAACCATGAATGGCATCAAACTGATTGGTTTGATTTCTGCTTATGAAGGGGAGAATGACATAAAATGGTTGATAACTGCTGATTAGATTTCAAAATGTTAGAAAATAGTGACAAATGCCTGGAACACCATACCTCAAGGTGACATTTCCAAAGTGCCTGTTTTTTTTTCCAAAACCCAAAAGAGGGTGTGTCTGTTTAGGATTAAATAAAACACAGAAAAGCAATACATCCTCGCATTTGAGAAGCTTGACAATGCAAACATTTGTGCTTGACTAACGATAACAGTTGAAAAAAAATATTTTGTCACTTAATTGTTACATTACTAATTGAGACAAGAGTGTCCTCGCAGCTATTACAAAAAGTGTGTGTGTGTGTGTGTGTGTGTGTGTGTTCCAGGTGAGAGATACTGTTCTGCCAACCAGGAGCTCCAGCCTGCTCAGCCCTCCTTTCCCTACCTATTTCACAGAAGAGGAAGGTGACCTGGATGAAGACCTGTACGACGACGACTTGTTCATTCACACAGACCCATCATTAACTTTGACCTGACCCCACACACACACACACACACACACACACACACACACACCATGTTTTCATCTTAACCCACAAACGGTCTGGATCCTGTAATAAAGAGTAATTGCTTTGAATGTCTTGAGCCCTCTAGTTTTGTTGTGTGTGTGTGCGATGCAACAACACAGACCCTGCTGTTTGATTCTAACATTTATTACGTTCCCTTTCCCCCGAAACCATGGTAACTGTAGGAGTGATGATGTCACTAGAGGATCCCCAAGCAGAGAGGGGAGGGGGGAAAAGGATGAAACAAGAGAGGCATGTGGTGGAGAAATGTGCAATATCTATGCAGGATGCAGGATAAGGGGAGGAAGGAGATGGGGTGAGGTGAATACAATGAGTTGCACAAAAGCAGTGTGAAAGAGTGAGAGGAATACAGACGGAAGGGGAATGGTCTGTGTGGGTGGGGGTGGAGGGATGAATGGACTGGAAGTTATGGAACAAATACAAAGGACAAGACTCGGGGAAGGGTGGGAGAGGAGGTCGGCGAAGGTGTGGAGGGCAACTAAAGGGGAAGAAAATGAGAGACAGGGATGGAGGCTGCATGACAAAAGTTGACATTTGTGCATAACAGGATAAATGAGGACATAAATGTTGCAGCAGGAACCGCTGGGTGCTAAAGTCTGCGTGTTTGTGTTCAGCAGTATTAAAAATGAGAGAGCCTCAAGCTGGTGGGCTGACGAATTCCCTCCTGCACTGACTCGCCTTTTTTTTTTGGGCAATAAATAATCTATTTTCTTCCAAATGTGTTGGACTGCGTCATGTAATTGACAGCAGCAAACACCACAGCTTTTCTTTGAAACAACTACACCAAATGGACACACACACACTGCATTAATGCCTTATCCCTAATTGAAACAACTCAACCAGAAGAATCAGCCATGTTTAACATGCGGTAGTCGGTCATCATGTAGATACATAGAGGTAAGGTGGACGTTTAGACGTTTAGTTTGTGGCAAACAACATCCCGCTCCATATAACATACCACAGCTCGTAGGATCATAAGGCAACAGCAGGTTCTTTGAAATGGTAATGAAACCGTTTGAAAGTCCTGCTCTGTGGAGCCTGCACATCATCAGGCTCTTGTGGGGGTGGACGAGAGGGGAGAGAGGGGAGGGAGGGTGAGGCAGGCTGGCGGTTCACCGCCTGTTAAAGCAGCAGATTGGAGAGGGAAGATGATGAACTCTCTTCTGGTGTGCGTGTGTGTGTGTGTGTGTGTGTGTGTGTGTGTGTGTGTGTGTGTGCTGGCTTTAGAAATGACTTGGACTTGACTTTGTTGGGATTCGACTTTGACTTGAAGAGGAAAAAACATTTGAGAGTCTGGAACAATAATAATAATAATAATAAAAATAATACAGTGTTTATATACCTGATTAAGAAGGTGCCTATCAAAATATTCCAGAGCCAAAATTGACATCTTCTGCATCTGGCTGGATCTGGCGTCTTGTGTGAAGCTGTTAACAAAGTTAGCTTCCATACTTCAAGTTCAACTCTACAGCTAAGTGTTGCTAATTGCATTTGGAGCTGATAGTGACACAACGGTGGTAGCCCAACCTATAAAGCCTACCCTGCTTTATTGTCTATTTAACTCTAAACGGGACCATCATTTATAAGAAATGGACATCATGTTTGAAGCTGTTCGTGTCTATCAAACTGTCTGATATCTGAACCCTGAATTAATTTACATTTGTTAATTAAAGAGCTGGGCAGGTTTGGGCCAAATGTAAGCGTTTGGGGGAAATTACACGGGAGTGTGTGGATGAAGGTCGCGCTGCGATTTTGACCCCGGTCTGACATGATGGATCTACTTCTCTACTTCTGCTGGCTCAACACATAAGAGATCTGATTTCCATTAGTAGGACACACACACACACACACACACACACACACACACACACACACACACACACACACACACACACACACACACACACACACACACACACAGCCTCCCTCCCTCCCTATGGCTTTCCACACACACACCTGCTGTGACTATCTCTCTTTCTCTCTCTCTCGCTCTCTCTCTCTCTCTCTCTCTCTCTCTGTCTCCCCCCCACCCACACACACAAACACACACAGGCACATTGTTTTATTGCCTCCTTAGCAAGCAACAAATCTGGGTCCAAGACTGGTCAGCACTTATGTTGCTACTTCCTTTGCCGAGTTTACACAAAAAGTGTTGAAATGAACTGCATCTCAACACACACACACACACACACACACACACACACACACACACACACACACACACACACAGAGATCAGCATGTGTGTGTTTGTGCAATATGAATTATTGAGTGTGTTATTTGAGGGACAGCTGGCTCTCGAACACATTAACTCCCTCAGTCAGAGAGCCAGTCGTAAATCTGTGGTGACGGAGGCGAGTCACTAAACAGGGGAGAAGAGGGAAATGAGAGAATGTTAATGCAATTTCACACTGACTTCGGCGTCAGTAATTCAATGGTGTTTTAACGTGTTTGTATAAGCTCTCAAGTCAATTAACACGAGGAATAAAAAATGAATTAATCTCTTCACCAGAAAGAGAACATTAAGTTATTTTTGTTGGACCAAATACAATCACGGTCTGTAAATAGAGGCTTCTGAGTGACATTTGAAGTTTATAATGGAGCCACTTGTGAATTAATTGTTCCAACTGGAGCTCTGCCGCTGCATCGCGTATTGCGTAATGTGTTGTTCATATCATGACACGAAAAGCTGCATCGTCAACTCTTCTTCAACTTTCCACAGCTCAATGCAGAAGCAGATAATTGAATGAATGTACTTTATTATAATCCAATCCAATAAGAGGCTTTTTTTTGTGTGCGTTGTAATTTCACATGCCGTGTATCACTGCGCGTCCCTCTAAGCCTGCCTGCCTGTGGTCCTGCTGTGAAAACGCCTCCCAATTGTGCACACCTGCGTCTCTTGAGTGTGCGTCTTTGTGTGTGTGTGTGTGTGCGGCATTTGTGTGATGCCTCCCACCCACTTGGGTACATTTGGGTTCCTTCCTTCCAGCACCACTGGGTGAAAGCAGGGTGCAGCCTTTGGGTCCCTCCTTTCCTCTCTACGGGTGTTCCCATCCGGCCCTCAGATATATTTTGCGTGCCTGAGTGGGTGTGCTTGCCTCGACTTATTTGACCTTACAAAAAAGCATTACATTTGATTGTCTCTGCTCTCTCCCCTCAATTAAAATCTCACCTTGGATCTGAAACATCTCCATGGTAACAAGGACCAGGGCAGGAAGTAAAGTTCTGGAAAGGGGATGTTCATAGTTTGAGAAAAACAATCCAGATATAGCAAAGACATCATTACACCATTACGTGTTCGAATTGTCTGCAATCCCCCTTTAACTTTCACAGCAGCAGCACGAACTGTAAAAGCTGGTGCCCTGTTTGGCGGGGTTTAAATGAGCCGTGTGGTAACTGGGAGGTAAATGTCATTGGTTTTCAGCCGGAAACCTTCACCACAAGAATGTGACCACGGGATATCGAGTAAATCAATATGGAAGCCAAGGGAGGAGGGGGGGGGGGGGGGGGGGGATGTTACCGCAGGTGGAAAACTAAATGACAGCAGCAAAAAGGAGGAGAGGAAGGAGGGGAAGGAGGGGAAGGAGGGGAAGGAGGGAGAGGAGAAGAAGCAAGAGTTGACTGAGAGGAGCCGTAAGGAGGTATTGCATTTGTTGGGGACTATTTTCAGCTGTGGATTAATACACATTTGGTGTATTAGTGAGTATTTACGGCAGCATGGTGCTGCGTGTGGCATCGACTCAAAATAAACTACAGCCCCCACATTCATCATATCAAGGAACGCGTCATGCTCATTTATGTTTTTGGACAGAAAATGAAGATCTATGGGACGAAGGGGTAATTCTATATCAGGCTTTGAATTCACAACACAATTTGTTGTTGATGGTTTTGGTCTCTTTGTGGGATTTGATGACTATATGTAGTATAGTGTAGTAGATGTACTATAACATATATAGAACCAGACTTCACCTGAATTACATACACAACAAATAGAGGTATCAGGTATATGCATTTAGGGATATGTGCTGCCCAGACTTCCAACGCAAGGGAGATGAAAAATCAAAACCATTGGAGGGGAAAATGGCATTTGAAGAAATCCAGACTAATTAATCCAAAACTATTTGCAGGGCTATGCCGGTGTGTGTAAATGGGATTTGAGTGAAATGACCCTATGGGTTTGCCTTTGCACACACATGCATGCTCACAAAGTGATGACATTTATCCCTGGTGAATAGAAAGTCATATAGTCTGACTCACAGAGAGGAGCAGACTCTAAAGCAACCAGAGAAAGAGAGAGAGAGGGGGGGGCTGTTAAAATTACCTTAAATACATTAAGGGCATTAAAAAAACATTAAAACTTGTAAAAAAAAAAAAAAAAAAAAAGTATGCATACAAATAGAGTAAATGCTGTTTCTCACCACCTTTTCTTCGCTGCTGAGTAGAAAGAGATGAAGCACAGATGGATTTGAAAATTAATGAACAGCTTTGAATGAAAACAAAGTATGTTCTTTTGTCGGGAGGCTATTCTAAGTGTGCGTGTTTGTGTGTGTGTGTGTGTGTGTGTGTGTGTGTGTGAGAGAGAGAGAGAGAGAGAAATTACATCTGTTTTGGGTCAGCAACAAAAACGTGTATAAGTATAGGCCTCCTTGAAGAGGCTCACACAAACACACATTCTACACATATAGTGCAGACATATCATCTCATCAATCCCATATTCATCCTGCCCACACACACATACACACACACACACACACACACACATGCACACTCACACACACACACGTACACACACCCTCATTTCCTGCAAAGCCTTCAACAAGCCTGGGATCATCACCACCAGCCAGATATCTACATGATAACAATATAAGTTATCACAGCATCATGTTGAATCAGCACACGTTTCCATCAACCGACACATCCTGAATGCAAAAGTAGGTGCAGATCAGCGGTTTCAAAGTATTTACAGTAGAAGTGCAGGAAGGACTGCGGGGCAACGCTGCCGCCCAGTGGTCTATACAGGCGTTACACACACACACACACACACACACACACACACACACACACACACACACACACACACACACACACACACACAAGGTGACATTTGCAAGGTGACATTTCAAGAGTTAGTAGCCTAACAAGACACATAGTAGCCTATAAGTGTTTATTGTATTGTGTATTGTTGATTTATTGTCATTCTAAGATTTTGGATCACAACATCTAAATGTAATTTATAAATTGAAGCACTTTATAAATTATTATTCATGTTGAATGTTGCAGTGTGTGTGTGTCGTTTGATGCTTGTGTTTGTTTATTGTGTCTCTGCTCAGCTGTCATGCCCCCCGTTTAAATTGCCCCTCGGGGACGAGTACAGGGATTTGAATTTAATTGAATTGAATAAGTGAAATCATCTTATTAGAATGTGAAAAATAGCTACAATAGTTATAACGTGGTACTAATCTTTTTTTCTCTTTCTGGCTGAGAAGTGATGTTCTTTGCACGTCTGCTTAGTAATCTGATTTAACCGAGTAGGACTGTAAACATCTAACGAATGTCTCAGTTCAGTCGGTCACAAAAGGATGACGGTGTTATTCACAATATTAGGATTGTGAATCTCTGCACATTTACATACATGTTGTAATATTTATTTCACTTCATTTGGGATGTTGCTATTGTGTAATCTCGTATACATGACTATACTTTGATTTAAATGGTGGCCAGTTGATCTGTAGACACACAGATGTGTGTAATTTATTCAAGTGCAGCTAAATAAAGTGTTATATTATGTCATGCACCAAAACAGGTTGTATAGTTTCAATATGACTCCAAAATGGAACTTTATTCAGACGACTGATCTCTTCCATGTCCTCTTTAAATATTTTTACAAGGCATTTCTCAATTATTCAGCGGCTAAAAAAAATGGACAACTGAGGACATATTGAGGACACAGCAACCTTGCAAGTGAAACAGGGAAGCTCTTCAGAGGGATATGGACTCCACTTCAAAAACCTGTCAATTACTCCTTTCATACCCCTTTTTCAGTGCTTTTCATCCGGAAAATAGTCAGAGAACAAAAGCTGTCCGGGTAAAATGCAGCTGTTAACCACTGTGGAGCAGGTCACGTAGGAAACAGGCCTTAGATGTTTAATTTGAATGGTCTAGAGAAACAAAAGTGTCTGCTGCAAGAGGTGAGCACATTCACGTCTTGAACACCAAAGAGGATATAAGCACTGCCCCTCATATTATAAATAATGCAGTAACAACACAAGGAAAAGGTGCAGCAGAAACTATAAAGGGTTTCAAAGGGAATAACATACTCTGCAGAATATGCGTTTGAACCCACGAATCCTCACTGAATAAATTCCGTCTTGTTGAGTCAGTATCAGATGGTGAATGTGTTTTATTGTGTTTCTGCTGCAACATTACTGTCTACTCTATTAATCATGTTCTCCTTTAAAAACCTGTAGCCTGTTTTATGTGTTTGGTTTCGTGACATCGCCCCCAGAGTGTAAACAGCACTTGCTGTTTTAACCTCCTGGGTTTTTTGTAAATAATAAGTCTGTTGCATAATTACACTGGGCCTTTTTTTCACCCTATAATTCAATTTAAACCAAAATTTAAAAAAAGGTTATTTGCAGTTATATTGGTCTGTGTTACTTTTAATTGTTCTATATTTCCATACAAAATTAGCCAATGATTATGTATTATTATTATAATTTAAAAAAAAAATACAATAAATACCTGCAAGTTCACCTGGGAAAAGTGGACTGCTAACGTTAGCTTGCAGGCTAGATAGCCAATTACCTAGTCAGCTGCGATTTACCAGTAATTAATTACAACTTAAAAATGCACCTGCTGATGTAATTTTGGTCGGTTTGGACGCTGGTGTGTGTTTTCTCACTCTTACATGCCTCTGCTAACGTTAGCTCACTAGACTTTGCTTCTCGGCTAACTCGGTGAATGAACAGTAGCTATTAGCTTGCGGTGGCTAGCGTTAGCGAATGTCAGCAAACTACAGGTACGTGGCTTTTTAAACTTCTCTCGGCGTGTGTTACGGTTGCATTATGTTTCAGCATCTCTAGCATTGTCGGTAAATGTCACGTGTGGCCACAGTAGCCGCTATTCTTCAGGGTTTAGCCTGCATTTTATTAGCATTAGTAGCAGCGTTGATCAAACTGCAGGGACATGCACACCTGGGCTACACGGTAAACACACTGTACTTCATAATGGCCGTGAAAATGGGCGCCATACTTAGCTCGAGATTTCTGTGATTTACTACTTTTTAAATTATTGTTCCGCTGATTATTTTAAACCCGGAGTGTTTGCTGTCGCCACTAGGGGGAGGCAGAGTCCCTCATATCTCTTTAGCATTCAGCCTGGCAACACTTCTCTTACCACTGCGGTCTCTTTTAGTCTTTTTGTTTTCTTTCTTACCGCTCTCCATATTTGGGACACAAAACTGCACGCTTTGTTGTATTATTTATTTATTGAGGATTAGAAACATGAAAAACATACCAAAAAAGCCTATGAAAACATGAAATAATCATACAAACTGAATAGCAAAACATTTTTATAAACCATTGATCATTCTAAGGTTAGTGTGGTTAACCTCTATTGATGAACAATATCCTTGGCAGTCGCTGATGTTGGCACCATATTGCCAGAGTGTATTCACGTGTAGTGGTTCATTTTGTGCTTTTGTGACCAGTAACCTGAGCTTTGAGAGGTTATTTACATGAAATTGTGAATGTTTGTTTGCAGCACTGTGTTGTTTGTGTGTATTTTGGTGCGTCCATGCCAGAGTTTGAGAGAGTGTGCTGTATGCAGAGTTATCCCGGTTCTGTTTTTTTGGGGGGGTTTCATGGACCGAGACCAGGTGACAAGCTCCTCCTCTGGGTATAAACATGAGGATGCTGGGTGCGGATATGGATGATGGATGGATGGATAATCTATAAGTCACTAATAAAAAAGTTAGAGCAATGATGGACATGGCTGGGTAGATTAGATTATGATGGATGTTTGTGCGTGTGATGACAGGCTATGTGGAGGTCAGGTCAGCAGAGTGGCAGGGATCGGGTGCTGACAGGGCTGTACTTCATCCTGGATGGTGATGGAGGAGGCTGGGTGAGGTGAGGGGAGGAGGGGGATGGACGAAGGTGTCCACTCTGGTACTCTCTCCCAGTCCCAGATCGCTCTGAGCCGGGACCTTGCGTCCACCCTCTGGGCCTGCGTAACTCAGGCGGGGTGGAGGAGGAAGTGGGCATGCATTTGTACCGGGAGGGAGAGTGATGGGAGGACGGGTGGCAGGTGGGAGAAGAATAGCAACCAGCAGATTTGTGACTGGGTGATGGGTGGCGACCGGGTGAGGGGTCACGGCAAGGTGACGAATACCTCCCTGCCAAGGTTTCAGGGTTGCTGAGTGGGTGTTCCTTGGTGTGTTTGGGCGACTTAGGCACCTTGGGTGACTTGGGTGTTTTGGGTGATTTAGGCATGGGGTGAGAGGAGGAGTAAGAGTTGGCGCTGTGAGTGGGAGGGGCTTGGCTGGGAGAGGCGGAGTCTCCATTGTTGGCAACCTTGTAGAGGAAGACGTCATACTGAAGGGGCGAGCTGGTCTCTGAGTGGAACTTGGCCTCTTTAGGAAGGAGAACTTCCAGGCCAATAGTGACTCCATCCTGATGTGGAAATACGGTAAGTAGAGAAGGATGCAACAATGTAGGAACAATCACAGAGGCAAAAATAATTAAATGAAACAAATATCCAAAGAAATACGGGCATGGATGAATTATGAGATAATAAACCTCTGGACACATTATCTTAAATCTACAACAAGTTCCACTTGGGGGCAGTGTAAACAAGCTGTGACCACAACACTGACATAACGTCATAAATTAATATGACAACAATTGCCTATTTGCATATCCAGCATATAGAGTAATTTGATCGTGTTTGATGAAATGGAAATGTAATCTCTGCTATTAGCTCTGTTTTAAGGTACAGTAGTTACAGTGGGGCTTTAGGTTAAAAGCTTGAAATATGACACTTTGTTATTTTTTTCCCCAAAGAGTTATATTTCAATCTCCTGTGGTAGCTTCATTTATTTTGCAGAGCTGTCCGTGGTGCTGAATGGGCACGGAAACCATTGTTTGTGTGGCATAATCTGTGAGCAGCCTGCTGTAGCACAAAAGCAGGGTCAGCCGTGCATTTGGTTATTATTAGCAGGGGAGCAGTCGGAGCGTAGATAGCTTCATCATGAGCAGACATGCAGAGAGAGAGAGAGAGGGTGGAAAGTAGAGCTCATAGCAACACACAGGGACAAGCTGGATAAAATTAAAAAGATTTATTCCAACAACTGTGAACTATAATCCTCCATGTAAACCCAAAAAAGTACAAAAGAACCTCAAGTACATTAAATATTATAAATCACATTGAAAACCAAGACACGGCGTGTGTAATATATGTATATAGGTTCAAATATCAACTCCAAGCAATTACTTTGACCTCATGTAATCTAGACGTATCCACTTATTAGCAATGTCAAACACGAATAATTCGCAAATACATATTCACTTGATTTCCACGTACTTCTTTTGCATTACGTTTTCAGACACTTTTCGTCAATAACACCAATGCATGCGGGCAGAGAGAGACAGTAAGGCGGGGCAGGCAGAGGCGAGGGAAGGGTTTGGGGAAACAGGAGAGGAGACAATGAAGGAGCGAGAGTTCATTGGCCGAAGACCAAGGCAGGGCGTCAGTAGAGAGGAAAGTTAGTAGTTGGTCCAAGCCAGAGATTTTAGTCCAGCGTAAGAGGCGATAGAGGAAAGAAAGGAGGCGCCACTATGTGATCAGTATGTGCATGGCAACCGTGTAAACAGGACTATTGTGCTTATCAAGTTGTATCGTTAAATTCATGTGCTTACATTTGACATTTGGCCTGATTGGTCTGTTTAAAATTCACATTATGCACTCTGTAACATTATATAGCAATTTGTAGTAGCTTGTGTGTGCATTAACTGTTCTGATTCTCCAGCAGCACACTTTGATAGAAGGTGATATTATACCAGGTTGTTCTGGAGCGTGTTTACCTCGGCACTTTCCTCGGCCGTGTTGTTAGGGGTGTGAGCCTGGTCGTTGACTATGGAGGTTGGACGGTTGTTCTCGTGTTTGGGGGAATGAGAGTTGAGGATGTTCATTGACCCCTCTTCCTTGGCTTGCGGGGTCTTTGCTGGGTCCTCCTGCTTCTGAGGATCTTCCTGAGGGGAGAATGTATTACTTTTTAGTCACGCCTTGCACTTTCATATATATACACACCTGAATATAGACACACGCAGGACACATGGGACACAGATGAGTCAATGTTTCTTAAAGTGCATCAGCTCCTTGTGTTTTGGTGTGTGTGTGAAATGCTGCATGTCTTCCTTGAAGACTAATAGCTTCCCCACCATGATTTATTTATTGTAAACTCTCTTATGGATCAAATGTGTCTTTTACATCATTTGAATGGATGGAGTAACATGATTTGTCATGTCCAATTCACATGAGTGGTGCTCTGGTAAATGCAGTGTGCAACAGCAACAAATACAATGATTGCACAGTTGAATTAACAAAAAAATGATACAATTCAGCCAGGTTCAATGGGAAAATCTCCCAGGAGGCTCTTCCTCATGCTAGACATTATCATTCTTGAGCTGATACTGAACCTGTAATCTAAGAGATATATCTAATTAACCAATCTTCCCAAGCATTTAAAGAAATACCGATTGGACCTCTGACATTTAAAAAAACCTGCATTGTAGACCATGTGTCTGCAGGGGCTTTTTAGCCTCTAGACCTGACATTTAGAGCATCCGGAGGTCACAGACACGCTTCTATAACCACTGCACTGAAATGCCAGCTGTGAGAGCTGTGGTTAAAAAAAGCAAGTCACAATTTCTTCATGTCATTTAGCCCAGCCAGATACGGCTATTGGACTGATTGGACTTAAATTATTTAATATGCTTGTGTTTGCTGAGTGTTAAATGCATGCAATTATGAGTCCGAGAGCTGTGTTTGTGCGACTACAAACGATTGTGTCTGTGTACGCCTGCATCTGTCAGTGTGTTAATGACCACGCCATCGATTGATTGGCATGTCACAGTTCTGAAGGTCATAGGCAGAATGTAGGGCACCATCGATCGGTCAAACTGGCTGCTGATGGACAAAACAAACTAAATGCCCTTTAGAGACAACAAGTTCCAAAAGCTTAAAGACGTGGTTTCTTCTGTTGACCTTGTGTTTATGATTACGCTTGAGAATTTAGCATGCATCAGTGACCTTATATATACCTTATATATAACCTTATATATATTGTGTTGGCTTGGTAACGCAGTAGGCGTTGTATGATTATTGAATACCTAACACACATTCTCTGCCTGCACACATAAAACCCTGCAAACACAAAAATGGATAGACATTAACGTATCAATGCATACAGATTCATATGACACACACACACACACACACACACACACACACACACACACACACACACACACACACACACACACACACACACACAATACTAGAGAATGCAACTCATTTTATAGCAGCACTACATGCATGACCTTTGGAAGAGAGCTGGGTAGAAGAGGGGAGAGCAGCACAGGGACCCTAAAATGTCTGTCTGACCTTTATGGGCAAAAGAGCGAAGCCAGCAGTTAAAACAAAATGGAGGCCCTGCTTCCTCATTGAGCTTCTCAGCTGAAAGGGTATAGGAGGCGGCAAATGTGGGAATATGCTATTTAATCACACAGCTGAACAATAGTTGCAGGGATCCTTGGGAGGAGGTGATTAATCATTTCAACCTACAGTGTATATAATGCAGCTGATACACGATCAGACACAGGGAGAGATGGTGGAAGTGAGGTTTGCAGTGGATGGAGAGTTGAGAATCTGGCATCTAGCAGTTGCACAGCAAGTCTAAAGCAAAGCGAGGGAGGGAAATTGCTGTAGCGCAATGTGGACGTTTCCTCTCTGCTTACCTGGAAGTGATTATAAGAGTTTCTGGGTTTATATTCCCATGTGTAGCTGGTTGTTGATGGCCTCTGAGGGGATTGGTGAGTGCAAAAACCATTAAACACACACATACTGTAATCAAAATTCCCAATGAGAAGTTACGATTTAACAGGGCACTTAGTTAGATGTGTGTATAACACTAGGAGTTTAAGTTAGTGGTATTAATACGGAATATCTGAACAGATAGTGGACCATGCACAGAGACAGACAACCCCAGACAAATACAAAAATCGAATCGCTGTGCAAACAGACAGAGAGACACGGGACAAGACACCAAAAACAAAGAGGAAAACAGCAGACAAAGAGAAAATAACTTGCAAGTGCAGATGACGGGACTGAGATATGTTAGACGGAGAAGGTTAATACATAGAAGGATAATGAAAGGAGAATAGACATGAGGAGAATTGGGGCGTACCTGACAGATAATGTTGTCATAGTACGCCAGGTTGTGAGTGTGAGCTTGGGGCACGATCGGAGGGGTGTCACACAGTTTCCTTACGTTTGGCTGCGAGCCGTCGGCTGTGGTTGAAACAGAGAGGCCGTCCGTCTGTGGCTCGCTGCTCTGTGGGCGGTACTTACTGCAGGAGGGCAGAGAGAGATATTTGTGTCAGAAATATTTATAGTTTGTTTTTGTTTTTTTTTGCACTCTGTGCATAAGCATCCACTTCCATATCTTCCTACGCTGCTCTGCAGTGTGAAACAAACCGATAGAAACGCACATAATTCACAAAAATATATCATCAAAATATATCATCAGGAACATACAAATTCAGGAGACGCCAAAGAGAATCTAGATGCAAATCTAAAGACTAAATTGTGAATGGTGACTTTAAGTTCTTTCTATTTGATTCATAAATGTTTTTTTCTCACTGCTCCAATTCATCTCCTTTCACCTCTATTCCTCAGTCGTTAGAGCGTAAAGTCTTACAGGAATTAGACTCGCAACACATATTTTGACATTCTCACCTCCAGACTAAAACAAACCTGCGTTTGCGAAGGCGCTTGTTCTCATTCTTGAGGTGGTGCAGCCTCTTGGCAAAGAATACGATGATCATGAAGAGGAGGATGAGCACCAGGGAGGCCACGCCCACCACAGCACACATCACCTGGAACTCGGTGATCGCCCAATCACAGCGCGTGCCTTTGTTCCAGATGTAGTCCTGCACGTTGCACCTAGATGCAAAGCGACACACGTAGCAATATTTGCTTTTTTGATCAAAGTAACACTTTGTGGTCAGAAAGCACTAATGTTCATGTCTTGACCTGCTGTATTAAAAAGACCAAGAGGTTTGAACCCACTGCACTACCATATTAACCTGATAGCCACAGCATGTAAGCCTATAAAGTATAAAATGGTATTCAGTGTTGATGACATGGTGTCCTGAGGTCTGTCCAGCAAAGCAGGGATTCGGCCTGCAGCCTAGCCCTTAATGAGATCAGAGGATCAGGATGCATGCGTGGATGTATGAGGCATATGTTTATGTTTTCCGTTTCCTATCTTTCTCTGTGCAATTGCATCAAGTGTCTGAACGTGTGATTGAAATATATCTGCAAGAACGCGTGTGTGTATGCTGTTACTCAGCAGGTATGATGAATTGTGCAACAGTTTACCACCAAGCTTACACTGAGTCTGCTGGATAGGCCAGATGGTGCTATCAAGGTGGGGTGTTGGTGCACCAGTGTGTATGTGAGTTTGTGCCTGTATGCACGAGTAGAGTGTGTGTTTATTTGTGCATCCATCCATGACCTTACTGAATTGTCCATATACTTTCTATGTGTGCACACTATGTGCGTCTATATCAGCTGTCACCATCCTATGAACGACCACACACACACACACACACACACACACACACGTCTTACCCCCCGCCTCCGAAACTGAGCTAATCCTTTGGCAACCCTACTGTGATCTTGATGAACCCTCATGACACATTAAGCCAACCTTCTATCTATGTCTATGTGTTTACAGTGTCTGTACGCTTGTCTAAAGTGTCCTAAATATTTTCTTTTGTGTTGGAGAGGGCCCCCCTACCCCACCCCAAACACCCTTGCTGCCACTCACATACTGTGTATGCTTCATGTGTACCAGTGTTCCCTTAAAAAAGGCACTCCCTGCTTGTAAATGTTACTAAATCAACTGATGTTTTCTTCATTCATTGTTAAAAAGGAGACTGCGTAATCTCCTTTACAGTTTACAAGGACAACAAGGACAACAATCCAGCTTTTTTTTGTGTTTTGCTCACCTGCAGAAGGCTCCCATTCCTGCCACCACCGTGCACATTCCTCCGTTGAAGCAGAAATTGGGTTCAACGTCACATTGAGACACACACACCCCAGGTCCGGAGCGCACAAAGCCCAGCCTGCAGCCGTCGGCCCCCATGGCGCCACCTAGCCCCAGCCCATCACCCTTGTCCGGGCCTGGCATGGGAGGAGTTGGTAAGGAGAACCCACTATCCATTTTAGGCCTCACATTGTCAGGAACTGCAGGAGAACCAGCTAGGAGCGGATTCTCGTCCTCCATTTCGGGCGGGGTTGAAGGCGTGGGCTCAGGTTCTGGAGTCGAATCTAACGCCGAGAGGTCATCATCAGGGGACAGGTAGTCATAAAAGTCAGAAAGTGTCCATGCTGTGGGGTCTCCCCCTTTTTGCTTTTGGGCTTTGGGGGCTTTGGCCCAATCCAGAGCAACATCAGAGGGCACAATATCCGGCGCAGGGCTGTGAAACTCCACGGTGATAACGTCATCGGTCATGGGGTTTCCGGGCTGGTCCGGACCCGCCCCTCCTGCAGTGAGTTCCTCGCCCACAGGTGGGTCCTCTTCTACGATGTCTAAGTGGGCGTGTTTATGAGAGTGGTGATGTTTGCTGGAGCTGAGTGGGAGTTTAGCCCCGAGCCCAAGCCCTGCTCCGATCAGGTGATCCCTCTCAGCCGAGTCATCACTGAGCACCATCCTGGTGTTCAAGGCTTCCTTGTTGATGGATGATTGGTTGTGGTGATGATGGTGCCGGGCTAATGAATGCCTCCCTGTCAGTCAGACAAAAAAGTATGGTCAGAAATGGAAGCTGAGATATCAATCATGTGTCAAGATGCAAAATCACTTGATGCAACGCTTCCCATAAATCAGACCCCATCTGCCTGGTAAACACACATATCTTGAAAAAATGGTTCCACACTTTAGGAAATATGTTTATTTATTTATTTATTTTGCCAAGAATTACATGAGAAGATTGATGCCACTTCAGATGTGACACTGGTATTAGTCTTCCCATCTATCTGCCACTAAGACAACATGAACCGGTATATAACAGCCGTATGATAACGATCATGGCGACCCTTTAAATGGATCCTTACAGAATACGGGAGATGCCTTAGGCTGTACCAGGCTACTTTTATAAGAAAGTTCCATTAGGTCACAATATCATTCACCGTAAATTCAGCCGAATTTGACAAACAATACAATAAAAATGTGCTATATGCACATTTTTATTCCATTCATTAGTGGCTCAGCAAAAAAAAAACTGCTGTGGTTGACATTTAAGAACTAAGTGATTAATTGTCATAGAAATGAGAACAAGAGCTGACTGGCGTGTAGTCAGACTGTAGCATTGTAGGATTAGGCACACTGAGTGACTGACTAATGTGCTCTGGTGACCGAGACTGGGTGAGGATTAGATTAGGATTTAGAGCAATAGGTTACAGGCTGACTGGTCAAACACATGGCTCTCTGCCGACAAGTACAGGAGAGAAAGATGCACACGTAAGGAGGAAGACAGACGGAGAAAGAAAAAGAGAGGGCAGGGAGGTCTTAAAACCTTTTAACGGGCAACTGGCCACCAAAGGGCCAGTCATTACAAAGTCACGCTGTGCAGCCAGACGGTGCTCAAACCCACAGAACTCTGTTAAATACAAGTGGAGATCGCAAAGTTTCCAAACATACCAAACCTTATGGGGTGAATTTTGGGGAAATGTGTTGTCTAATGAGGTCTAAGTGTTTCCAATGTTTGCTGAGCTAAACTAACTGGCTGTTGGCGGCGTAGCTTCACAGTGTAGAAACATCAGAGTGGCATCAAGCTTCTCATCTAACTCTTGGCAACAAAAAAACAAAACGAATTGCATTTCCCAAAATGGCTCTATCGCTACATCTTTAAGATGAAGGGGGACAAGAAAGGAATACAGAAAGCTGTTGCACAGTTTGGGGAATATAATGTTCCCCACAGTTGACCGAATTCCAAGAAGCCACTTCTTAACACTTTTCCACTGGCCTGCTACATGTGTGCAAAAAGCCAAACCATACCAAATACTGGGCTGGACAGCTTTTCTCCCACTGCCACCCTGGAATCACTGTGTCCAATGAGATCACTGCTTTCTGTGTCTGGCCCTTCATTCAGAGCTCATACTAAAACCATCTGAACGTGCCTCGAGTCACGAAGACTAGTGGTGGCTGAGGAACCCTGAGATTCACCTCACACACACACAGACACACACACTCAGTGCAGTTGCCATGGTGAGATGTAAAGAGGTGACATGTTGAAAGGAGGAGTGGGGCGAGGGAGTTGCAGTGGAAACAGAGAATCCAGTGTTCGTGCTCTCTCTCTCTTGTTTTTCAATCAATCAGCCAGCCAGCCAGCAAGTGTAATATGCCAACTCCGTCTCTGGGAAAAACGGATGTAGAATGAACTCTGGCGCTTCACACTTTGTGAAATAGATCGACATGCTCCACCAGTTAAAACTGATTACAACTGATTCAAATTTGATTTAAAGGTTAAATCTTCCAATTTGTTCCTTGTTGAGACTTAGATGCAGTCTTACAGCGAATACAAGAGCACAAGGGGGCGAGCAAATTGAAAGCACAAGACCCTGCTTAGCAATTTGGAAATTGTATGATTTGTGCCTTTAACAGTTCTTCACCTCTGGCATCACACTGAGCATGTCGCCATGGTAACAAGTTTTACCTGAGGCGACTGGCGAGAGTGCAGATCCCAGCAGCCTTTTCGCCTTGCCAGCAGGAGACAGTGGGCTTTATGGGTGGTGTTGGATGGAGACACAAATAGTCCTAATTTGTGACTATAGCACATTCACACAGCTCGTACCACAACAACAACCACTATATTCTCAGTAGACTCCAGTTAATTCACAGAGAACAGCTAGCGTGTGTAATATAAATTATGACCAATTAATAATTGGTCAACCTGCAACAACCATGCACCCATTATACTCATATAACCCATATTCTTCCTCTCTGTGTGTGTGTGTGTGTGTGTGTGCATATGAATACAAGAGAGTGAGGGAGATGCTGATGATCTGATCTATTGTGACTTATCGTGAGCTTTCTGGGGCTACGGGGCAGATGGACCTCACAGTGTGCACCCACTCAGACTGACATACAAACACTCACATGGCAGAGTACCAAGTCTCTGGATTTGATCCATATTGCTTTACACGGCTATCAAGGACTGTTTTTGTGTGTGTGAATTGATTCATTGGAGCTGAGATTATTAGTTGATGAATCGATTATCTGATTCATCTGCAACCGTTCTAATAAGCGATTCATTGTTGAAGCCATTTTTAAGCAAAATTGCCAAAAAGTGAATAGCTGTGACTTCTCAAATGTAAGAATTTGCTGCTTTTGTTCAACCCATCTGGGCTTTAGGAATTATGATGGATATTTTACCCATTTTCAGATATTTTATAGGCCAAACATTTAAAAATCTAGAGAATAACTGGCTAATTGAATTATGCCTTCAGAAGAACGTGCATCTATATGTCCCTTGCCTGTGTTGTCATTTGCCCTTTTATTGGCTTGGTTTATTATTGTTTAATGAACATTAAAACATCCTGTCCCAGATGGACAGAGACATTAATGAAGCTTCACCTAATGAATCACATATGTCGACAACCACGTGGTCTCTGGGGTTTACTGCATGACAGACAGGACGACTGGCGTATATTTACCGGTCAATATGTCAGCGTTTACGCTTCGTTACACATTGAGGGCGCGGGATGCGGCGAGAGAGATGGGGGGGGGGGGGGGCATACAGTGGCAGCGCGTGGACAAGTTAACCCCAGCGACCCTCCGCGTGCACGAGCCACCCTGTTGCTGGGCAGCGGCAGCAACGCTTATTTCCACATTTCCCAGATTTGCCACATTTCCACGATACTCTCAGATCGCGCGCGCGTGTGTGATGGTGTCACATGTTCGTTCCCACACTGCCTGCCTCCGTGTCTCAAGGGATGGACGGTAAACGAGAAGGTGGGAGAGGTGAAGCGAGCTCTGGTGTCTCGGGCTTCCCCTC
>NC_139928.1:11148446-11183446 GCF_963514095.1 Eutrigla gurnardus | reverse complement strand
TACGGCAGAGTCTTTCAAACAAGCCATGCTGGATATATTGGCAGTGATAGCGGTGGGAGTGGTAATAGCAATTGGACTATTGATTCATGGGTAAGTGGTTCCAAAATCTCTCCAAAATAAGCTTGTGTTGTGTTGTCTGAGTGGTAAATAAACAACACAATATTTAATCATTCAATTTCAATGTTAGAGCAAAGTTACACTTCCAGTTTCAAGTGTCAATCATTATATTTCCCTTTTTTTTACAGGAATCCCAACAAAAAGAAACGTTGCGGACCAAAGGAAAATGGATCGGAGCAACGAGATATATGCTTTTAACAGTTTCCTCTAAAGCTAGGGCACATTTATAACATGTGCTCAAAGTGAAGCAACTGAGTCAGAATGAAACTGAAAGGGTCATTGCTCGTCAGTGTTTTGGCACAGATATTAATAAAGATGAGAGCATTGTACAAGAAATATGACTTCAAATAAAGCAAAATTAATATGCTGATTGTACAGAAACTTTTTTCTTTTTACTTTGTGTGTTAAAACCATGCAAACTACATATTCTCATAAAACTTGATGACAACAGGAAATCTAACACAAGCTACTTCTCATTCTTCAGACTTTCAACAGTCTTTGCAACAGAAAGATACAGCAGTCCTCCTTAGAATGCTACTAAGAAGAGAGAAACACTATAAAGGATGTCTTTGCGCCTGTAAGTAATATTACCTTCACCTACAGGCAACAGGGTTCTGTTTGTAGGAGTGATAAAGAGTGAGTTCATTTTTAAGCATCATTAATAGGAAGGTTGACAATAAAACAGTGGATGTTGGACGTTCTAACAAGCAAAGCAATATTCTCATGAGGTTTCATAAATTGAATGATGTTCTTGTTCCATTTGCAATGATTGTATCAGTGATTTAAAAAAACAAATTCAGATATATAACAGTCAAGTTAGCAGCTCAAATGTTTAGGACAGGCTCAGTTAAATACACTTTATTTATTGCCTAGAGGAACAGAAATACAAAATAGAATAAAAATAAAAGCCACTGCTGGACTGAACATCTGACATGTCACTTGCTTACAGACTAAATTCTTGTAAAATGGGAATGTTTTATCTCCGGTTCATGATCAAAGCCGCCTTGGGACAGTTGGACAAGACAAAGGTCATCTCGCTGGAGCCGAGAAACTGCCGACACAAACAAAAAGCTTCTTCTTAGCCTGTGAGATATTTATGAAGTTTATTCTAGACTCATCTTTAATTAATTACTCTTCCTGTTTTCCCAGGGATTTTGCCTCACAAATATATTTATTGAGTTTTGACAGATGTGAAATACATACAAATAGTTCCCCCCCACACCCACCCCATCTTCAAGCCGGTATTTAGCATTACTTGGAGCTTCATCCCTGGAACAATTCAGCAATATGAGTGTTGAGTCAGGAGCGCATCCATTTCCCAGAGATATTACAATGATGGTGGTTGGAACGATGACACTGAACGTCACTGATGTGCCCAATTCTGAATTTCCCTTTTGGACCTCAATACACGACTCTAATATTATCACGAAGAAATTGTTCTTGTGTTCTGTATGTGTGTGTATTTCAACATAGATAGAAACATGGAAATAGTTCATCTGAGTATGTTTACCTCCAGTCACTGAATCACTGAGAAATTAAACCACTTATGCGACAGACTTCACTCAACTATTACCACAGCAGTAGCTCTACTTCTTGTTTAAAAAAAAACAAAAACATGTGAGGAGTTTTGCACAGATGCCCTGTGTGAGACATTACATGGGAAGGAACTATGTGGAGAATAGAAAGGTCCACATTGTCTCTCTTTTTTTCTCTCCCATGGTCAGAGAACCCTCCATGTTTACTTTTCCTACGCACATCTCATCAGTCTGCTAAATAGATACAGAAAATAAACTATTTAATAAAGAGAGGAGTGAGGACCAACCTCATGAGTTTTTAAAGCAATGTGCATATACTGGTCTTCCCATGTCCGTTTTCTCGGCATCTTCCTTCCTGACGATAGTTTGTAGTGCTAATCATAGATATGTTGCTGATTACACATTATTGAAGACAACTGGATGTGAATATCTTTATTTTTTTTGGCTCTAATTTTCCCTTCCTTCCACATGAAACCTGCTGGCGGGCCGGATCCGGCCCCCGGGCCTTATGTTTGACACCCCTGCATTAGATCAGTGAGTCATTTTGGTGGGGCTGAATTTGTTTTTAACTTGAATGAGTAAGAATGAAACTGAAAGAGTATTTGTTTTTCAGTGTTTTCCAACAGCACAGAAAGTACACACTGTAAGCTTAGAGCATTGTATAAAAATACAACAAGACAGACAGGAGAACACAAGCGACAATGTGCTGAAACACGACACACCCCGTTTGGCAGCCGCACAGAGGGGGGGGGGGGGGGGGCGAACTTCATATAAATACAGAAGGATACTCTCCTTGGAATACTACTGAGAAGAGAGATATAAGACATCAAGGATTCATTGGGATCAGTAAGTCATTTTTCCTTCAACTAATAGGCGACATGGTTCTGCTTGTATAAAGTTAGGTGGCCGTGTGATAAAGAGTCAGATCATTTAAAAAAGAAAGTAATATTCTATTGAGGTACAAGTTTTGATTTAATAACTGTGAAGTGATTTTAGTGTGAATGTTGTGTTATTTCATGGTGTCATTATGATTGAAATAGCAGTGTTTGAGGCTATATATTAGCAGGTATAATGTTAATAATAATAATAACTTATTATCGTGCTCAACGTCTTGGCATACCAGTTCAATAATACAGAAACAGTGGACAAGGATGTTAGTAATATTGCAAGTATTTGGTGAGGAAAAGTCGAAGGATCACCAAACTTATAGCAGTTGATTCTGAGGGGAACAATGCATGTGGCAAATGCCATATATAAGATTAATCAAATGAAATACTGTCATGCTGCACTGAGTGGGTACATTTGTTGATTGTTTGTCACTACTTTTACGGCAGAGTCTTTCAAACTAGCCATGGAACCAATATTTGTGGGATTGGCAGTGGGAGTGGTCGTGGGATTGGCAGTGATAGCGTTGGGAGCGCTGGTGGTCATTGGCCCATTGAGTCATGGGTAAGTGGTTCCAAAATCTCTCCAAAATAAGCTTGTTGTGTTGTCTGAGTGGTAAATAAACGACACGATATTTAAACATTCAATTTCAATGTTAGAGCAAAGTTACACTTCCAGTTTCAAGTGTCAATCATTATATTTCCCTTTTTTTTTTACAGGAAATCATACAAAAAGAAACGACGAACGGCAAATAGATCGGGGCAACGACATATGACACACTTTGCATTCTCTATGAGCTCTTTCAACTTTTAACAGTTTCCTCTAAAGCTAGGGTACATGTTTAAATCATGTGCTCAGAGTGAAGCAACTGAGTAAGAATGAAACCGAAAGGGTCATTGCTTGTCAGTGTTTTGGCACAGATATTAATCTGTGTAAGCTTAGAGCATTGTACAAGAAATATAACTTCAAATAAAGCAAAATGAATATACTGATTATACAGAAACGTTTTTCTTTTTACTTTTTGTGTTAAAACCATGCAAACTGCATATTCTCATAAACTTGATGACAACAGGAAATCTAACACAAGCTACTTCTCATTCTTCAGACTTTCACCAGTATTAAGTATTTCTACACTGTGGTATTGTTTTGAAACTGCCGACACAAACAAAAAGCTTCTTCTTAGCCTGTGAGATATTTATGAAGTTTATTCTAGACTCATCTTTAATGAATTACTCTTCCTGTTTTCCCAGGGATTTTACCTCACAAATATATTCATTGAGTTTTGACAGATGTGAAATACATACAAATAGTTCCCCCCCACACCCAGCCCATCTTCAAGCCGGTATTTAGCATTACTTGGAGCTTCATCCCTGGAACAATTCAGCAATATGAGTGTTGAGTCAGGAGCGCATCCATTTCCCAGAGATATTACAATGATGGTGGTTGGAACGATGACACTGAACGTCACTGATGTGCCCAATAATGACACTAAGTCCACCATCTACACACATACACACACTTGAGAACCTAACAGAGACCAGTTGGACTAGAATAAAAGATCAAAATCACGTTTCATGTAAAACAACTTTATTGAGTTGAGTTCAATCTTCAGATTTCTCAACTCTGACGTCAGAGCACAAATATTTCACAGATATAAGACGGACTGAGCCGTTGACCAAATACACATGAGCTGCGTCTATGTGCTTGTGTGTCTATAAACATGTGACTAGTACTGAAGGGTTTCAATTCTTGACATTTCCTGAACATTTCTGCCAGTGTTACATTTTTATGTGTGTTTTCAGTTGAAGGAGAACTGGTGTGTGTTTGGGCGTCTTGTTTTCTGGTCAGTTCAGCTGTGACTGGATGTCGGAGGTCCTGGCTGAGCTGGTGCCAGCCCGTCAGGATGCGAGGACGGGTCTGAGGCAGTAACAGAACAAGAGAGTGTCATCACACCCACCGAGTCTAACCGTGCTTAAAATGACACAAAACAACCCCTTGAAGCTACTGCGACAGGGAAGAATACTCACACATGCCATTGGGAGCTCCAGGTGGTCGGGGGGCCATCGCCTGGGCGTTTCCTCCAGCAGGCATCATCCGGTTGGGCATGGACTGGCCTGAAGGAGGAGGTGGGGCTAAAGTGCAATGAACCACAGCTGTTAGATGTTGGGACACACAATGATTCAACAGATACCAAACTAACACATTGGATTGATTTTAATGTGTCCTCAGAGTTTGTGCGTGGTCTGACCTGACTGCTGCATTGTGTAGCCTAGCTGCCCCTGCTGCTCCCTCTGCTGGCGAACCTTCATCTCTGCCTGTTTCAGCTGCTCAGTGTGGAACGTCTGTCTCTCTGACAGCAGCTGCTGCCGCTGCTGCTCCAGCTGCATGACACACACACACACACAGTATTAATCATGTTCATCACAGATGTGAAAAAAATCGCCATTAGAGCTTTTTAAACCTTTTTTATATTGTATAATTATTGTATAAATGTTCACTCACAGCCTCTTTTTCGCGGTCCATGATGGTCTCCAGCTCCTCAAAGTGCCTCAGTTTGATCTCCAGCTTCTTCATCTGCGTCTCCACCAGCAGAGCCACCAGGGACTTTATCTTCCTCTCTTCTACTGCCGCCAAATGCTGCAAACACAAGGTAAATATGGAGAAATTTAGAAGAAAACAGACACTATAAATGAGCAAGAAACTGGGTGGTAAGTGCATATAACAGTTGAAAGGTAAGTAATGGGGGAAAAAGTAGTGGAGGTTAAGAGAGAAAAGGGACAACACTGTGGAAGAAGGTAAAAAGTAAGAGGACTATAGAGTTGATTGGGTGTGACAGAGTGTGGCAAGGAGGGAGAGAGAAAATAAATCAAAAGACTGGATGAAAGAATTACCAACAAGGGAGTGGAATGACTACTGATCTGGCTTTGTGTAGACTGGACAAGACATATGAACCCACATAAAACCCCTCACTAAGTAACAATGAAACACAAATTTGGACTCAATCTAATTGTATTTATTTACCATTTGTTTTAATTTGGTTTTATTACGACTCTAACCTCTAAAACTGTATATCCCAGTCAATCATAACATTGATGGTGTGTCTGACAGTGATCTCTAAGATGGTGCCTATCCTGCTTACTATGACACAACTGGAAAAAAAATTTTAAAATGACAACCATGTCTTCACTTTATGTCCCTGTGATTGGTCCGTTTTGAAGTGGAAGGGCGGGCTTTACCTTGGCCTTTGTCGCAGCTGAGGCCAGAGCAGCTGCTGCTGCCGTGGCAACGCTGCCCTCCACCAGATCCTGCTCCATCACTCTCCCCTCATCCACGTCTCCCCGCCCTACACTCTCGTCGTCGTCTCCCCTTCCTGGATCAGAGAGGGGATTTCTTTCATACAGACGGACGTTCATGTTTGCACACATACAGTAAGATACAGATACTGTACATATTTGCATACCGTCTCTATCTTCTCCAAGTATATTTTCAGCATTCTCTCTTTTGACTATTTCTCCTTCCACGTTGGGCCGACTGGGTTCCACCTTGAGCCCATCTGAGCTTAAAGGAACCTAAAACGGATCGAAACATACACTCATTCAAGATAAGCACAAAAATCACCAGAAGATACAGTAAAACTCTCTCTAAGCTCTTATCGCTCTTTCACCTGATGAGAGGTGGAGTTTGTTACATTTGTTTCTGCATCCATCGAATCTGAAGGACAGAGGAAGACAGAATAAGAGATGCATTGTACAGAAATGGATTTATTTGTGTGTGATTAGGTGCATATATATATATTACAGCGGTACCTGTTTTGTCGGGCTGGTTGGATATTTCAGAGATCTTATCCACCGCCTCTTCCTGCACTCTGGAAAACTCCTCTGAAAACAAAAATGTAGAATCACTACACAAATAATGAACATACCATGTCAAAACCAATGCCATAATGCAGACCACACACAAATCCACATTGCTCCCTCTGTCCTCTCACCCAAAGCAGCCTTCGCTGCGGATGAAGCCACCCGTGGGTCCACCACGGATGCCAGGAAGGCCACGGTGCTCATGACGGGATTTTCTGATTGGCTGAAAGGCACGGGCTGGAACGCCAGCGGGCCGAGGGAGGCCGAGGAGTCTTCTAGATAAGGGTCTTCTATGGGCAGGCGAAGGAAGTGGAGGATACACTCGTCCTGTGTTCTGGAGCCCACATGCTCGGATACTTTGTTCCAGTCATCTCTGTAGACCTCTAAAGCCTGAGAGAGACGAAAAGGAAAGACGGAGGAACAGGCAAGTATGAGAGTAAGTTCCAAAACTTCAGATGCATCCTTTTAGGAAGTAAACGAGTCATGTATAATATCTTTGTAAGAAAGCCAAAAGCATGAATTATTGTCTTACCTCTAATAGCAAAAGTGTCTCCTGCTCGGTCCATTCCCTTCCTGCACTTGTTCCTTTAGTCTGAGGCAGATATCATCAGAACAGTTTTAGAATGATCAACATAACATTTTTAAAACTTAACTACAGAAACTGTTCAAATAAGAGAATAGTGAAATAAATATGTCAACAAATAGTTCACGTAGAATTAGATAAGTGTATAAAACATGATTAAAACTATTATCGTTATTTTGTGAGACCTTAGGGTGTTTCTTGGTGTAGATGTCGGACCGCAGACCAAAGTTCTGGCAGTCTGACGGCTTCTCCCGGCTCTTTTCTGGGAAAAACAACATGTGCTGCGAGGCTGACACCTGCAAGAGTGAGCGTGAGGGCAAAGCTTTATCAGGAGTCATTTCATATGATTCAAATGTGTGTTTCAAATACACCTCTGTGTGGAGCTGTTGTCATGTGCTCCTTGTGTAGCGAGTGTTTTACCTGCAGGGGTTTGTGTTGCAGGGGGGCCAGCCCAGACGGTGTGTCAGCCAGGACGTTGAAATGAGGGGTAGGTGGGGGTCCCATGGGGAGGGGCCTGCTCTCTGCATCCACCTGGTAGTTAATCAAACCCCACTGCTCCAAAAATGCATGAACCCTGGACAAAAATAATATAACATGTTGCAATTAAAAATAAAATCTGCTTTAGAGATGCATTAGGTGCACCACATACCACGTTTTCCTTTCCAACGTTAACATATTTAACGCACTCTTATTTCAGAACACCCACATACCACTCTTAATTTAGCAGATGCGGCAGACAATGCGTGGTAACACCCACACTAAGCCATACCTCATGACAGCACAGACATCTCCAGTGAGGTTGCGTCTGCAGGATGTTGAACTGAGGTATTCCTGGGGGTTGAGCCGGTACGTGTCGATCATGAAGTTGCGGTATGCCAGGTAGCTGCAGTGCACATTAAAGAGCATGTTTTACTGATGCCATCTCCATCACCTGATACGACTTGTCAGAACAGTAAAGCCTTAATGTCTGCAGTGCTCACATTTCTGGAGATTTGGACTTGTTCTTGCCATTGAAGAATTCAGGCAATGCGCGTTTCTCTATCGAGTGAATGCTGAAATATATGGAGAGGTTTTAAGGGTTAGGATATAAAGTTGAGACATACTGAAGAAAGTTAAGTTTGGGGAGTAGTCACAATGATTGCGGACATCTTGTGTGTGACATTGTGTGTGTGTGTTTTATTTACCTATTGTAATTGAACCAAGATGTGTAGCTTGGTATTATGATGTGATGGGTTTGTTCTGTGATGTTATCCTCTCCCTCTGACAGGCGAGGTATCTCCCCTCTCCCATCCTCATCATCCTAGACACACCCACACACAGGGAGTACATTTAATATCACGTTTACATCACTTGTTACAGATAACCCTTCCTTTCTGCATTTCAAAACATGTTGACTAAGATAAATATGTATACATATTTACCCTTCCTGGGAAATCATCCTCCTGTTCATCTGAAAGAAGGAAGGGTGAGAACTGATCAAGCATTGACACAAATAAAAACCAAGTATATTTAATTATTTTTAATGTTTTAAACTGGAAGAAACGTTTACATATGCTACATTTCTCCTTAATCATTACAGTTAACACTTAACCTACCCAGGTCAGCCATGGTTCCTCCTTTGACAGGAGTATTCTCACTGTCCTTCTTCAGGTTAACTACAAGAACATCAGAAATGGGTTTAGAAGGGGAACATTTTGTGGAAAACTTTTATTTTAAACATGTTGTAGTCAGACTTACCATTCTTGGGTAGTATAACCTCCTCCATGTTAGGAACAGGGGTAGGGTCCTCCATATCTTTTGTCAAGTCCTCTTCTGGGTCTTCCTCCTGTTGTCCACGCCTTCTCCTGTGTACACAGACACAAATCAATGCTGAGACCTCACCCTGAATTGTCAAACCAAAAGTATACCCTGCTGTTTGGTTAAAACATTTTTTTCTTACCCCTTCTTTCCTTTCTTCCTGCCTTCTGAGGAGGGGGGAGAAGGGGATCGTCTTCTCTTTTTGGAAGGGGTGGATTTGGTGTCCTGCAACAGAGGTTTAGTTTAAGAGAGTTTAAGGGTTATTAACTGAAATATCAGAGCTTGAGATTATTAATGTTTTGAATATGAACGTATCCTGGTTGCCTCCATTTTCCACGAGGAATCTGTATTGCTATTTGTATAATGATAATCGAGAACACCTTTCCCTTCAGGTTGCCTCGAGCTTTGCACAAACCTGGTCGTCTTTGAGGTGAATGCGCTCGCGGAGAATAATTGGTACATTCCTCTCATCCACACAATAGTCTTCTTCGTTCATCCACTCATTGAAAACATCTGTGTCCAGAACCCAGCCTGCATGGACCTGGAGGACCACAACAACAGAGGTGATAACGTGGTGCTTTCTAATGTATGTCCCAAATGAAAACACACCAGATCATATCACCAAATGCCAGTAAAATTGACATCAAAACTCCATGTACCGACTCCCTACATGCCACCATGGTCTGGGAGCTGAAAGGTTAATTTGGTGACAATATATTTAAATTTGTTTATCTCAGTCTGAACTAAAATATTGACATAGTAAATGTTGCAGGAATCTGTGGAATGTAACTCAAGTATATAGTTGTAAAGCATCATGTTTTTGTATGTGCGCTGCTGCACTAACCCGCCATGGCTTTTCTGAGTGTGGGGACTCTTCAATCTTTCCTTCCACATCACCGGAGGACAGCCAACTGTCATAACTGTGGACAAAAGTGACAAGTGACACAATTAGTGAGTATTGTGTTTGTGTATGAGCATCTGTGTATGTGTGTTTATGCATTACCTGTCAGGGTGCATGCCCCAATGTACCAAGACATGTTTGTCTTTCCGCATGACAGGACGCATCCATTCATCTGAAAACAAATGTGTATGGAAATTTGTATCAACTTTAATATGTACCAACCTTTAAAAAGATACACTGGCACACACATGAACACGCATGTAACGGACCTTCCTCTTTAGAATCAGGTGAAGAGTAGATGTGGTGACTGGCAAGCGTTCGGTCCTCAGTGAGCGTACCCTGTGGAAAGACAAACCTGTAGCGCTGAAATTGAACTATATCATTTGCGCGACACTGAGTTTCCTGTTCTGCTAGTTCTTAGTCAGCCAGACCTGCCTCAGTATGCGTCAATCTTAAGAACATTCTGTCTGCTCATCTTTAACTCCCTCCTGCAGGACCTTACCTGGTGTTTGGTGATAATATCCGTAAGTCTGCTAGCCAACTCCTCATCCAGTGTCGGGTCTACATATACCACAGGCAGTGACATGCAGTTGTTCTATAGACACAGAAAACACAAGTAGTTCATCAGTGTGTTTTCCCATGTGGGCTGATCTGTGTATATTTATGTGTGTGTCTTTGTCACCTGGGTCAGCACTCTTTCAATTGCACCAAACATCTCGACATTCCTTTCAGTTCTTGATGGATTCTGCAAGTCAAACCTCCGCCTGTAAAAGGAGGGAAGGGAAGAGATTTCACATGAAGGACACTACTGTGGAAAAGCAAAGGCATCAGAGGCATGTAACTCACCAGCCTTGCTCAGCCTTGAACTTGTAGGCAGTGCCAAGAATGTGGCAGAGTCCACCCCCCGGCCGCAGGTCCAGGAAGCACTGTGCCTGCAGAGAAATGGTCAAATCCACAGCTTTATTTTACACGTTTCTAACCTATTTTAGTCATAAGCTTAGTCTTAGAGTCTCCACAATTGAAAGCAACTTTGGGATTAATAATGTTTTTTTTCCTGCATCATTCTGGTAATTCTAACTTTGCTTATTCGTCACAAATACAATCATGCAGAAAACAACTTGTAGTGAAATAATTTGGTGCCCAACTATATAGAATACAGAATAGGATTGCATGAGTATGAGTATTTATATTGTTGTCTAACAAATGTCATACAATTGTGTAGTGATCTCAACCTCTGTAAAGCCACACGACTACATCAACAGAACACATAAAAGATGGGATACATTGGAGACTACTAAATTCAGAACAATCGGTGTGAAGTGAGAAACTGACTCACAGGCAGTTTGGTGAGAGCAGGACTGGTAGCTTGTCTGCCAAAGGCATCCTCTTGGAACTGGAGAAGCTGCAGGGTCACTGCGGCCAGAGCCTGACACGATGGAGCATCCACCAGCACATACTGACAGTCACACAGACACAGATTGTGAGAGGGATATGAAGAGGAGAATGTTTCATTGTCATGCTTTAATGTAACCGAGAACCTACTGCATTTTACCGATAGTCTAGCCAGTTTTACTGTTGTATTTTTGTAGTGATTAACCTCTAGGATTTGGTCACATTCAACGTTACACTTCATCATTTGGATGTATTATTTTAAACTACGTCAGATCGAGCACTCATTCACTTCATCACAATAATCTCCCTGGGTCAGAGTAAAGGTAGCGTTATCCAGCACGAGTTTTTTGTTTACAGTCTTAGCCACTGGACTTGCTAGCAGGGGGCGGCTAGCTTGTTAGCTAGCTTCTTTACAAGCTAACCACCTTTTTGTAGTGCTTCCCGATCCACTGTCGCACAACCTCCAGCTGGGCTAAAGTATCCGGACTCTCCCAGAACCTAGCGGACGGACTGCTGTCTTTTTTACGGTGTGTGGATATTCCGGAGCTGGTTTGGCTTGTCCCGGGAATGCCGAGGTTTGTCCCTCCAGACATTGTGGCCATAATAAAACGAGAATAATCTCAAACAGGAGAACAAAACTGGCTAGCGCGGTCGCTAGCTTTTGCGTTCTCGTTTTGTCTCGCGAGATGCAACGCGATCGTTGTAATTTGAAATTAGTTTTCTTTTTTTTTCCCTTTCTTTTTTTCCTTTTAAAGTGCTTTATTATTTTTGTGAACGTTTTGGTTGATATGTTTATGTCTTGAAAACGCACATTGTATTAATGTAAAATACATGTATTTTTTTTTACCAAACCAGGACTTTTATTTTGAAGTTTACAAGGAAGTAACTACGCAAGACATGTAAACAGAAGTCGAGCGGCATTGGTAAGTAGCGGCTTGTAGTACTCCTTATTTCAACCTGTCGAATAATTGTTATAAATGTTATTGAAATACGATGTGAATTCCTTGTTGCAGTAACTTCCGTGTTGTCATTCACAATGGCTGCAAGGAAGGGGAAACAGCTTACTGTCCACTCAGCAGAAGTAGCGAGTTATGATTGTTTTCCGTCGCTCAACACACCCTCAGTCTGTCTGACCTACTCCGCGTGGCACTGAAGCACCAGCAGGGAGAAACACATGAATCTCCTCTCTCTCTTTTCTAGGCCCTGAGATTCTATGGGTGTCCACGGTCTCACCACCTTTGTGGAGGGGAACAGAAACTTACTCCCAGATGTGAAGTTCAGGGACAGTCGCCTGATCATTGATGGCTGCAGTCTGTATTTCCGCCTCTACTTTAACCACAGTTTGGACAAGCAGCATGGAGGGGACTATGATGCTTTCGCTTGCCTGCTCACCCAGTTCCTCTCTGCGTTGGCGGCCTGTAACATCCAGCCATATGTGGTCCTGGATGGAGGTAAGGATGCTTATTTAGAATGGCAACGCCCTATCAGCGCCTTCATTTTTTTCTTATGAGGTTAATGTTTCAAAGTGTGTATTATTATTATTATTATTGCCTATCATTTAATTTTGTCAGACGTTTTGGTCAATGTAGTTCTTTGATTAATTAATTTGATTTGTTGGGTTCAAATCCTCCTCAGGAGTAGGAACTGTGGTGGAAATTATTCAGTTGTAATTTGTGTCGCCTCACAGCGAGAGGATCCCGGGTTCGATTCCCGGGTCGGCCCGGGTTCCTTCTGTGTGGAGTTTGCATGTTCTCCTCGTGTAAGCGTGGGTTCTCTCCGGCTTCCTCCCACAGTCCAAAGACATGCAGGATGGGGATAGGTTAATTGATGACTCTAAATTGCCCGTAGGTGTGAGTGCGAATGGTTGTCTGTCTCTACATGTCGGCCCTGTGATAGACTGGCGTCCTGTCCAGGGTATACCCTGGTTTCGCCCAATGATAGCTGGGATCGGCTCCAGCCCCCCCCCCCCCCCCCCCCCCCCCCCGCGACCCTAAATACAGGATAAGCGGTAGACAATGGATGGATGGATGTCTGTCTATACAATAAAATACTTAGTCTGTCGATCTTGAACATAAGCTTTAATTAATATTGCAAGACACAACATACACAACGTGATGCTCGGTGAGATTTCCGCAGAATAGCAAGTTTGAAACAAAGATATACTGCCTTGGCCGGGTGGTTCTCGCATACGTAGGGGGTCAACCGTAACTTTTACAACCCTTTGACCTCAAAGGTCATCGTACAAGGTACCCTCGTTCTCCAATATCCCCAGATGTGAATAGTTTAGATAAGAACTATTTGGGCCATTTGCAGAAGTCATACTGGCGGAACAGCTTAAAAAGTTAGGTTACATATGGCATATACAATTGCAGTTACAATGTCCTATTACAGAACTCCTTCAACAAAATAGCAGAATTTAAAAGGGTAAATTCAAAAAGTTTTATTAAAACAGCTGCATAAGCTTGATATAAAAAGTACAAAATATACTCTGCAGAGGAGTCTCGCTCTGCTTCAGCTGCATTGGCTCTCATCGGACCTAGCATGCCATGCCTCATTGGTCCCCAGGCCCCGCTGACGTCATCCATTCCCATCAGTGTTCAGTAATATACTTTTTTATTGTGAATATGTGGTTCTGCACTGTCTTCTATTCTCAAGGCCGTTCTACTCCTACTTCACTCCCAGTTCTGGCTATCTGCTTCCTCTGCGCTCAAGGGTGTTTTCATGCAGTACAATTGTATTTTACAGAAACGTGTTTTTGTGAACTTGAATAAACTTGTGATCTGTAGTACTATCTAATACACTCTAATACCCTCTTAATGTTAAGCAAGCACTTTGTTAGAGACACGTTTACCTACTGTTTTTATCACGTATCGATCCAGTACATGGCAATAAGCACAGTTAATAATCAACATTCATGTTTCTTAGGCACACATTAGGTATAGGCAATTTGCACATTTCCTTAATTATCAAGGCACTTTGTATGTCTACTCATAGCTGATTAACTCATGTTCTATTCACAGATTAAACAAAAGCAATTTGCAACAAGTTAATTTGAATCTGAACAAAGTCTAAATCTGTCTGCAGTTGTGACAGCCAACACTTTTATCTCTGTTTGTGGTTATACAGGGATCGACCCCAGTGAAAAGAAGTTATCCACTCTGCGCGAGCGTCTGCAGTCCAAGATAAAGCAGGCGGACAGTCTCTCCCATGGGCGCAATGGCTCTGTTCTTCCCATCCTCACCAGAGACGTCTTCATCCAGACCCTCATTCAGAGAGGAGTCCCGCTGGTCCAGTGTCCCGCTGAGGCTGACAGGGAAATTGCATGTTTGGCTCACCAGTGGAGCTGCCCAGTTCTGTCCAATGACAGTGACTTTTATATCTTTGACCTGCCAGGTATGTGTAGCGCCAAGATTGTAGTACTTTAACAAGAAAATCGGAATTTGTAATGAATGGTATAGTGATGCTGTTGTTTTACATAATGTTTATTTGCTTTGTTTTCTAAGGTGGTTATCTGCCACTTAGTTTTTTCCAGTGGACCAACCTCAACGGGAAAGCCCATCAACGCTACATCTCGGCTCGGTGCTACACCACTAACGGGCTGTGTAGCTGGTTTGGCGGCATAAACAAGGAGTTGCTCCCCTTATGTGCCGTCCTGGCTGGAAACGACTATGACACTCCGAAAGAAAACATCTTAGATCAGTTAGGTGTAAGAGGGGGAGGCGGTGGCAGGGGCAAAGGTAGAGGACCCATTTCCCGTATTGAGGGCTTCCTTTTCTGGCTGTCCACGTTTTCTTATCCGGCAGAGGCCCTGGAAGAAGTGAGAAGGCTTATGGGGGGTGGGGTCAGTTCGCAGCTATGGGCAGGTATGCAGGAGTACCACATCGACCCTCAAAGCTCTCTCGCTCGCTGGTTCTCTGGAGGTAAAACAGCTCCTGGAAGGCTGAACTCTGGTCTGCCAGAATGCCTGTCGCTGGCCGCAGCCCAGGGACTGTTGGCCCCTTTGGTGGTAGATGCTCTGGTTGTGCGCATAGTGCTGCTCATTCCACAGGTGGAGAACAGCAAGCTAGCCAGCAGCCACTGTAGTGCCAGCACCATACGCCAGGCTATATATGGGTTATTACTGCAAAGAGGCCAAGATGTCCAAGTAAGGGATATGAGGATACAAGAAAACCTCAGTCAGAGTATGAGAGGTGGGAGAGGGCGAGGGGGGAGGGGTCGTGGAGCTGGTCAAGTTGGGGGAGGTGGTGGTCAGGGCATCATTTTACCCACACAGCAGGGTGTAAATGTAGGATTTAGCATTGAACAAACAGGCGGTGCTGCGGGAGTGCCCCCACAGGGCTCTATTGCCCCTATATGTGTAGAGGAGTACGACCGCGTGAACCTGAACTTGAAGAAAAACCATGTAGAGGCACATCCACTCAGAACCCGCCTACGTCTTGATGCAGTCGGCCAGGTACACGTGACAGTAAACATGTTTGTTGAATTGATCATATTTAAGAGAAACTGTTAATGTGATTTACATGTGTTTCCCAATGTTGTCCCTCCGTTTTACCCAGGCTCCTGTGGCTGTTCGTCTTGGTGTCCTGTTAGAAGTCTTGAGATCGAAGGAGTCTGCTCTGGCTGCTGTTCCTCTCCACCTGAGGCTGGCTGTAGCGGTGACAGCCTTCTGGCTGCGAGAGGCCATACCAACACCCTCACAGCCGCTGCTCCAGGCTTTGGTGCTGGGCATGGTTTACGGAGAGCTGTCCTGGAACAACCAGCCTGAAGCTACCAACTACCAACATGCTGGTTAGTTGTGTTGTATCTTATGTCCCACATGGTCACAAACACTAACATGTATCTCAATAGAAAGGCAAACAATGTTGATGCTGTGTGTGTACCATCATAGGCCCACAGCTGAACTGGGCTGCAGAGCGCAACGTGTGGGCAGGGCTGGATCGACAACGCGTGAGGCCGGGGGAAAGACGCGGCTTGGATGTCCGAGTCATTCACAGTCTCAGCCAGTGGCAGGCCTGCCTCTGGAGCGCACTGTGTCTCAATCAGCTGTTGTTGCTGCCACTGCCTGATCCCCACCTATCATGGTAAGGCACAGGGACGTGAATGAGGAGAAATGCTACACACGTTTTTAAAAAAGTAGTGAAGAATACCATCACAAAATTAATGCATGCAAATATTCTCTGAATCTGGAACAGACACGTTTGGCATTTTTTACTTAATTATTGTCTTGAACGGGGCATCCTTATTCTTGGGTAGAGCACATACCATTAAGGTCGGGTCCATACAGCAGCAGGTTCGAGTCTGGCCCAGGGCCCTTTTATTTGCAGACATAACCGTTTCTTGAGTGTTCTCGCTGTCTCTTCTGCCATTCCAACACAATATTGAGATTGAGTGAGTTTTAAGTGTTCAAAACATTGATTGACTGAATGATTAATGGGCAGGAGCATTAATTAAGACACTGTTTCCAAAAGAGTACATTGCAAGTATTTTATTAAATGTAATTAAGACATTTTCAGATAAAAAAAATGAAATAAAAAATTAAAAAATAAATAAATAAATATGTCTGCATATCTGCGTAAGCGGAAACTATAATTTTTTGGTAATTTGGTTGTGTCCCTCTCTGTGTGCGTCTCAGGTTGTACAGTGGAACCTTGGTGCACGGCCTCCTCATGTGTCTGAGAGGGGGCCGAGCTGCTGAATCCCTTCTTGGTCCCTTGTCCAGAAATCTCTACTCCTCCCTGCTGGATGCCGTGAGGAACTGCAGCTCCAAAACCCATCCTTCCTCTTCGGCAGCAGGGAGGAGCAAGAGAGGCAGAGGCCGTGGAAGGAGAGGAGGGGGAGGAGGTGGAAGAGGAGCGGGGAGAGGAGGAAGAGGAGCGGGGAGAGGGACTGAGGAGTTAAACAACAGGTTTGCTCTCCTGATGAGCGAGGAAGAATTTGATGATGATTAATTAGGGTGCAGAGAAAAGTAAACCAGTAGGTATGAAGCACTTTCCAGGGGCCAAATGAGAGAGGACATTCCTGTGTTTTATGAAATGCACTCAGGAAATGCTGCAAAAAGTTATTTCACGAAGGAAGAGCCAAACCTCTTCATGCTAACCACTGAGCTTCTACCGTTATAATCATGTTGCACTACTTCAACCTTCCTCATTAATATTTACCTATGAAGATTTCTATTGCTGTCTCAGATCAAGTCAACACACACTTGCCATATTTTAACTGATTTATAAGAGTTTTTATTAAAGTAACGTCACTGTAATTAATGCATGTTTTCACTAAATAGTTTTATTCAGTTACATCAAAACAACATTTAAACAACAAATGTAGAGACATCTTATTTTACCATCTCTGTTGACCAGAAAGTTGTATGGCAGCTAATGTCACCTTATTGAGCAACTGATGAAATCTTATTGTATCGCAGATGCCTTCATAGTCATGAATGTGGTGCTCAAGTTTACTCATCTTTCTATAATAAAAAATATACTTCAAACTCATAGACAGCTTTTTTCATCACCGTCAGCTAGTTTTTACTTGTAACAACATATGGCAGAGAATTAAAGGTTTTTTAAATGAGTAAGTTTTATGTCATCAAATGTGTACACAGCACAACCAAATAAAAAATTCACGGATAAGTTTAATTTCTAAACCAGTCTGAGATTCCAACCAACCCTCACTCAGTAAAACTTAAAACTTAAAATAACAGAAATGTGTAGATTGTGTCCCACTGGCACTTTAACAGTAAGACCAACAATCCTGGCACAGCTACAAATACACACGTGAATGTTCACAGTAGTTGGAGCCGTCAGGCCTCGCCTCATGGAAATCAGCTCCTGACACAGTGGCTTTTGCATCTGTGAATTTCCCTCTTGTCCTATGAGGATGATGAGGTTGAGGCAGATGAAGAGGCGGCGGCTGCAGCGTGTTGCTGAGAGTCTATGAGGTCCATGTCTTCGTCTTCGTTGACGCCGCATGTGTCGACCACGCATATCAGGCAGCTGGTGACGGGAAATGCTCGTATCTTGCTGCAAGTCACCCACCTGAACGGAGAGGAAAGCTCATTTATAGGCACTGTGAGGTAATTAGATTTTGGGTTTACACTAGCTGCTTATTATTTATTTTTCACTGTGTGCCTTGGTGACAGAATGCATTAAGTTTATTTATTAACGTGTTAGTATCTAGTCAACACACTGACCTGTCTGTATCGGTGTGGTACTCCAGGACGTGCCCGAGCCGCCCCACACCTTGAAACCCCGCCAGCACATAGATGACCTCACCGACAGCTGCACACTTCACCGTCACACCTCGCCACGGCATCGCCGCTGAAGCACGCCACTCATTACTGGCAATGTCGTAGTACTCCACTGAGTCCAGTCCACCTAGAGAAACAACACAGTATTATACAGAGGTCACATATGCTATTCCTACTATTTCCAATAGCATTATTACAGTACAATTCTAATCGTATCATTTTTGTACCCAGTGCTCCCTGCCCTCCAACGGCATAGATCCTGCTGTTGACCACCACCAGGCCGTGGTTCTTCCTAGCCTCTCTCATCCCACACAACTCTCTCCATCTGAGGACAGAGAGATGGAGACAGACACAAGGAAGGGATTGAGAAACATTATCGTCAGGTAAAACCTTTGAAACTACAGGTTTGACCTTCATGTCTCCCTGCTCTTTTGTGGAGAAATTTCCATTTACCTGGTCTGATGAAAGCTTTTCAAAGCACATAATCCTATAGTATAGTTTAGTTCTGAACTGTGTGTTAATGTGACTCACTTTTGAGTGCTGGGGTCGTAAACCTCACAATTGTTGAGGACTCTGCCAGAGACATTATTGCCCACCGTGCCTCCACACACGTATATGTGCCCGTTGGCCTCCACCGAGCCGTGGCTGCAGCGAGCCAACAGCATGCTGGTTTTGACCTGCCAAGACTCCGTTCTTGTGTCATAGCACTCGAAAAGGTCGAGAGCAGAGCTGCCTGCAGACACACAAGTACAGTACATCACACGGTTAAATGCTTTCAGAACGGGGATGCCTTTCACCCATGAAAGATTCTAAACGTCCGCCATCCCCAGCCCACTTGGCAAACACACAAACCTCCCCAGTGCCAGATGCCAAATTCACCCCTTCCACCTCCCTGTGCTCACCCACTTCCGACCCCCCAGATGTGTAGATCTTGCCCTGGGCAGCGCAGGCAGCCAGGCTATCGCGAGGCGTGGGCGGACCCAGCTTAGAGTACCAGCTGTCCTTCAGGACGTTGTAGCAGTCCATGCGCTTGATGGGGAAGAGCTGCGAGCCACCCAGGATGTAGACGACGTTGTCCCAGAAGATGGCCGTCGCGTCCCGACGCTTCTCGAAGGGGCAGCGAATGTCCGTCCACGTGGAGTCCTGCATGGGAAGCCAGACTGACACATAAACACTGGCTAATATGATTTCAATCCTTTGCTATAAAAACCTAGAGCTTTTATGTTCGTGAATCTGATTTTTCAACTCAAACCCAAAATTGGAGTTCAGAAGTTTCACAATTGAATATTGAAAAAGCATATATATATTTACAACATTTCCTGACTTGAGCCAGTACCTTGGGGTTGAAGTAGCGACAGGACTGCGGCTGGGAGCCTCCAAACAGAGCGATGCGGTAGTCGTGCTTCTTGCGTCGTGGTCGGCTGCTCTCACCCAGATCCTCCCGATCCTCCAGGGACAGCAGGTGGTAGCGCATCCCACCTGGTACAAAGACACAGGCTGTTTTATTTGTGTCGTGTTGTGTGCGGCCAATTTATATACAGGCTTGTGTTTTATACACAGATCAAATATGGTTTGTGGGTTGGCGTGTATGTTTTTCTCCTCCTACTCACTGATGACCATCTTCAGACACTGTGGGTTGTCCTGGATGAGGGGCTCAGCCTGCACCGTCTTAGAGAGAAAGGTTTTGGAGACCAGAGGAAAGCGAACGCATCCCAACACCTCCACCATGTACTGCTGTCTGTTACACACATCGTACTTGAGCCAGCGCACTGCAGCGTCATAAATCTGAAATTCAATGCAACAACATGGGGGAACATACAGATTTGTCCTGATGTGATGAAATAAACATTTATTTTGGGAATCCAAGTTGTTAAGAGAAATACTAATTATTTGCAATTAATTAGGGGCTAATTCTTTTTTTCTAAATCCCCAAATTTAGGCACCAACAGTTAGTTTCTATGAACATCACAGACTTTTTTTTCTTGAGTGTATTCTAAATAAATGGTAGCACAACAGAAACCAAACATATATTAAAAGAGCGTGTACCTGGGCCTCGGCACGGACAGTGAGTTTGTCCTGATGCAGCAGGTGTGTGAGTTGTTTAACATCCAGCTGCAGGAACTCGTCCAGTTTGTAGACTTCAGTGAAGTGAAGCTCGACGAAGTCCTCTGCTGCTGCCTTCAGCTCGGGACAGTCCATACAGTCTGCCAGGGAGGAAATGCCTGCAGGAGGACAAGACACGGATCCTTCAATCTAACGAGTTACATGACATGACAACCTATATCCAAATTATATATTGAATAAATATTTGTGTAACGTCTACAATGCAATAAATTAAGGTTCGAAGGGCTCAGCAAATTGTGTGGTAAAAGCAACCGAGATGGCGATTGTATTTCTGCTTACCAAGGCAGTTTGTTGCATCAATTTGTCCTTTAAGGAACTCCACACACATCTTCTTCACAGGCTCAATCTGGTACTGGTTGGCTGCATCCAGCAACGACTGGACGTTACTGCTGTTCACTGAAATCCTGGCACACACACACACACACACACACACACACACACACACACACACACACACACACACACACACTTTACTATTAGAGTAATTGTCTTGTGTGTTGTCAAGTTGAGCAGCTTTCTAAGAGATTATGGCAGAGTCTCATTTATCCTTTTTTTTTAGTTGCAACGTATGCCTCAAAATGAGTTCTCCACTATGTTATGATTCAAGATTCTTACCGAGCTGTGTAAATAAATTCAATCAACAGCTCAATGATCTCAGGCTCGGCGCTCCTGAGCTCCACCTCATGGGACATCGACTCCATCATTCTGGCTGGAGGTGCAGAAAGAGAGGTCATAGAAAATAGAAGCATAAAAAAATTAACTACACAACGGTCTGTCTGTCTGTACTACGGCTATAAAGGTGGACTAGTCGGCGTGATGACGTTTTGTAGTCTCATTTTGACACTTATTGGCAACCGCCAACATATAAAGACACCTTAAAAGCCTCACAATTCACCATTCACTGAGGAAATGTTAAAATATGTTAATGCCACATTTTATTCATATTATCATATTATTTCTAAAAATCTTCGAGACAAGAAAAATGTAACACATTTCCAGGTTTCAGGACTCATCCCTGCACCACTGCGTGTCTGTACTTACTGGTGAACATCAGGCTGAAGAAGTGGCTGGCAGCAGCCAACACGACTCTGTGGGCAGGGAAGTGTTTCCCCTGAACTACGAGGGTCACATCACAAAGAGTGCCCTGAAGAAAACACACAATCAATGATAATGACAAACACGTACAGTAAATGCTCACCTCGAGCCCTGAAACAGACATACTGTCCTCTTTCTGTATTTCATCTCACACACACACACCTGCTTCCTCAGGTTGTTCATGACTCCCATGATGCTAGACAGCTGTCTGTACTCCTCTTTGATGGCACATTTCCTTTCGCTCTTCTTCTTGGTGCTGGCCGCCTTCTCTGGAGAGGCCACTCCTGTCATATCAGCCTTATTAATGCAATCTGCCCCGTTAAATTAAAACCCTTTCAGCACCACTGCAGTGTGCAGCTGCAGGCTCTTTGTTGTCGCTCAGTCCCTGTCAGTTTGCTTGCTCGCAGCCGGCAGCTGTTTGTGATTTTTATGAACTGAGGTTTGACGGCAGCTTCTCCTGGAAAACTCGTAGGGTGGAAATCATATAAAACTTTCTGATATGTAAAACAGTGATAAATCGACTTAGCATGGAGTATTGTTAGCTGGATCTCGTCTTCAGCTCAGAGTTGTTGTTTTTCTTCTTCTACGGTTTCTATTTTAGTTGAAGGTACTCGCGTTCGCCCTCTACCGACAGATATGAAAAATTACTCATTAACCTGCAGGGTCGCGGAATGTACTAATTTATCCGTCAAAACGGTAGATTATGTGAATACGACTTGGTATTCGAAGCAGCAACAACACAAAACAGATGTTGATCATTTCAAATGTACTATCGCCGAGAATTTGATACGATCTATGGCAACAGCAGGGTTGTGTTTACCTGCCGCTCACCTGTAGGTTCAACTGTCATCTTTGTACGATGATCCAGAAAACATAACCAGGAAGAAACGGATTTCAGTGGGCGCATGACGTTGACGTCATTTTGGAATGTGGGAAATAGAGATGCATTGTTAGAAATAGTTGACCTGAAAACACATTGAAAGACAGAGTGCTGCAGAAAAAGAATGGTTCGTTTTCTCTGCTGTTGCTTCTCAAGTGAAAACTCCGCCAACGAGGTATGTTTTTATTGACTATAATTTTCTAGTCGCGTTCAGGCGAGACAGGTGATCGCGGCTTTGCTTCAGTGAGATTACTGAATGAACGCTGCAACAACAACAAAATGTATGTATTTAAATCATGCTAAAGCCTACAGTTGTCACAGAAAGAGTTGTGTCATTGTGTTTAACAAGACAAGAAAAGGCCACTATTATTATATTCTGTCAGAAAGTAGAGAGTAAGAGATGCTAGAACCTTGAAGTATAACAGCTCTCTATAAATGCTGTATCAACCATGAGACACTTGAATTTGAAACACTGGATTGGGGCACTGACATTATGACAAAGTCATGACATAGGTCCAGGTGAATGCTAGCCTCATTAGTGCTTGATGTCTCTTTCTGTGATTAAAATTCCATTATATATGTAAGGAAAACAAATCTGCTAATCTATTTCAGAGGCAGCCTCTCCTGCAACCCAGACCACCTGACCTGAATGGAACTGGATCAGCCAGACAGACCCGGCCACCACACAGTGGTACATAATCTCTAAATGTTTTGTGTCTTTCTCTCAAAACTGTTCTTTACCACATACAATTATGGATGCAGTGTTCATGGTTGTGACTCCGTGTGTGTGCCTGTTGTGTGATTACCCCCTCCCCAGATGAACAGACAGTGAAGCGGATCGGTAGGCTGGTAATGAGGAGAGTGTGTGTACCAGAGTTGGACCAGAGGTTTTCTGACATGGCAGAGACTTTCAACGAACAGCATGAGCGCCATGAGGCCATGATCCGACATATCAGCAACCTGCGCCAGACCTACGGCTGTAACCACAATGATTCCCTGGCTTTAGCTGAATGTGTGGGGATGATCAGAGATGAGCATGGTAAGTGAAAGAAGAGCCCCCTGCCATGACGGCAGCTTCCTTTGTTTCTCTATTTCAATCTCCATCTCTCCCCACTTTCAGAGACCAAGTACAGGGTCTCTCTTAAGATGAAGGGCTACGACTTCTCCCTCAGTGTGGTTCCTGTGGGCAAAAGTGAGGAGGGGCCACTGCCTCCACATCTGCAATTGGCTAAGGATGAAGTGAAAGGCATTTCTGAAAGTGCCAAAGCCATCATCTCAAAGGCAACCACACTTCAAGAGTTGATTGGCTGGCTGCTCCGTAGCAGGGGTGAAATGACTGAGCAAGTGAAGGGAGCTGCAGTAACTCACCAGGAGCAAGGAAGACTGAATGAGAACCTGGAAGAGAACATGAAGGAAGTGAGTAGGGGGAAGGAGTTGTCCCTGGGATACAAACAACAGGCCGGGGAAGTCCTCACTGAGGCTGCACACATAGCAGGGGCGTATCTGTAGTTCATGCACATTTGGGATAGTTCATTTGAATCCACCAATTATAATACATGTGTACAGCATTCACACACATATGCACGCACAGAGTGGTATTCATGTATTTATTACCATATAAGTATACACTCTGCTTTGCCGGCCATTGCAGCATTGCAGAACATAGACTTGCGATTATTTCTGCCTTTGAAGTGTTTTATTAAACTTTTAATACATATAAGAGACTCACATTTACACTAAAAGTATTTTGTCTGTGTAAGTATTAAGGTGTAATCTTACCAGCTAACATTGGGGGGCATTGCAGACTTGACTATTCTAACAGTAGCTCTTCTATTCATGTTCGTCTGATTTTGTCCGTGTCTTAGAAATCACACTATAAAGATTCCTTAAATTCCAGAATCAGATATCTAAATAATAAATGTATTTCTATTTTTTGAGAATCTTTCTACCTGTTTAGACACTTACATAATTGAAAAACCTTACCACGAGGAAATATTGTTCTCATTTTTTATAATGCAGTAGAGGACAGGACATAGTCCCCCTATAGCTGCAATGGGAATTGGACCAGAGGTTTGTTGTAACTATGTGGGTAGTGTTTTGTTATTACATTCAGAAAGAGCAGATTTGCTGATTATTATTATCCACTAAAGCCCATGCATTTATATGCTGATTAAAGCCACAGCTTTCCATCTGCTATTAATGTGAAAGCAAACAAACACATGGTATGCCATCTTGATAATTAATTTTGGAAAATCCATTGTTGCAGAGGTCATTGTCAAGTCGTCATGCATTATTTATCAGACGGAGGCATTTTTAGAAACCTGCTTTTGCAATAAACTTTCGAGATTAATTTGGCATAAAGTGTATGATGTGATGGGGGAAAACCTGAGAAATCAGGCGAAAATGTTTGGGAAATAAAACAATTGCACATTGAAAGTATTTAATAAAAAATGTACGTTTAATAAAGGAAAACTATATTAATTATGTCCTTCATGACTTTTATTCCATGTAAGAGTGACAAAATGGTTAAAACATATATACGTATACATGTAACTAATTATGTTCATAATTAAGATGTGTGTATATATTTTAATCAATGCTCAATAAATTGCAATTTTTAAAGCGGCACTATAAACAATTATTCCTACAATGCAATCAAACATATGTCAATTCATTACTTATTCATGTGATTCCTTAAAAGCAAGTATAACTGCTGTCAAAGAGCAGTGACTGACAGCGACAACCTACCGCGGTCGTGGAAATTATTAACATGCAGCCGAGACTCGAACGTGATTGGATGCTGCGTTTGGGGGTGCGGCAGTTCGATTATATGCTGCTCGCTCATTGGCTCAGACGCCTGTCTCTCCGCGAAGCTTCGTCTAAGGTAGTCTGAGTGGAGAAAGTAATGAAGATGGAAGGAGCTGATGTGGATGAATTATTGAGGAGATTTATGGAGTAGCGAAGTGATAGCAGGTTACTGGCCGTGTTGGAACGATAGAGGACAGCGATACCAGGAAATTAACAGATAGCATGCCCGTAAGTAAACCGTAACTTCCCCAGTTTACTTGGTGTCGCGCCCTAGCCGAGCTAGCTAACTAGCTAATCTGTAAGCAACCGCGGTGACAGCTCGAAGTCATTCAGCAAGTCGAGACGGAGAGTGTGTATGTGACCGCGAAGGATTGCTTTACATTCTCTGTCTGTCTCTGATAACTGGTTACCAAATACAGTTGTTTATCTGGCTGGGAAAGCTAACGTTTGCCATTGAGCTAACATTACAGGTGTTTTTAAATCTGAATTTCACGTTGTTTAAACGCAAGACGTTACCCGTTGTCATTGTGGGGAAACTAGCTGGTTAGCAGTGACTGGGGACAATAGTTACTACTTAAATTGGGTAGGTTAAATGAAATAAAACGGCAGTCAAGATGGGAAGGTCTACCAATATGTTAAGCAAACGAGCTTTGCGTGCACCCATTTTGCTACTGTAGTTGATTAAATAACAGTCGTCGTAGCGACGTACTTTGCTCTCGACTTTATCCTGTTTAGTAACAGCATTATGTGTGTGGTCTGTCAGGACCTTGTTGAGACACTTCCTCAGAGAGAGAGACAGACAGAGACCTATGTCGCTGGTCCATGTTTGTGTTAACGTATTCCAGCACCTTTTAATACATGTGTCCTTGTGTGTGTGTGTTCACCAGTTTAGCAGGGGCACATCAACCACTGCAGACTGGTATGTTAGATAATGCGATGTTAGGATTTTTTCTCATAGCCATCATGTGATCAGCCAGTTCAGGGATTTCCTTTATGATGGGGACTAGTATGAAGCTAATCCGCAGAACCCCACGGTACTCCTGCTGTATGGATAGAGGTCCTTCATTACTGTACGTGCTGTCAAAAGTTGATACACGTTTGTTTTACAATTTCTGTGTCATTGACAAGGGCAGTGCTTCTGGTGGTCTGTCAGATATTGTTTAAATAAAATACTGTCTGCGGCTAAATTCATCATGGTCGTGTGTATGTATGTGTGTTTTTGCCTTTGTCACTAGGGAGAGGCTTGTCTTAGGAATAGACTGGTTTGTTGAGTGGTGTCATTAGAATGTGCATGAGTGTGTGTGTGTGTGTGCGCGTGCATGGTATGCACATGCTTGTAGATGTTGGGCATCCGTCGTTGCTGGTGTATCAGGTCTCGTAATGCTTTTTGACAGAATAGCCCGGCAGGTCCTGAAACAAGAAAATCGTACAGGCTCTGTTGTCATCCCACATCACAGTTTGAGTCACCCATGCCTGCAGGTTCATGAAATATCCTGGCAAAATTGTATTCTGTACCAAATTCTAAATACACAAGTAAAATATTGGTGAAATATACGAGACAAATTGAGAGAAGATAAAAGAGCTTTAAAATTGAAAAATCAGTGATGTCAATCATTAGTTTCTTCAGGCTCACTTTAGGCTCAGCAAGACGGGGAGTTGAAGGGACAAGAGGCGTGACACTAGTTTAGAGGCAATGCAGAAAAAAAACATGGGTTGCTATAAGAGGATCCCCCTTGTCAGATCTCTGGATCTGTCTCCCTCAGCACCAAATAGCACATGCACAAACCACAGACTGTATTGTCATGTCTTGTGTGTGTGCATGTGTGTGCGTGTGATAAGAAAAACAAAACCACTAGAAAAGCAGATACCCCTTCTTTTTAAGCAATAAGCAACCTGCTATTGAAGAAGACCAAGGGGGGTAGCAAGGTGGGAGGCGATGATGCAACAGGGACAACCGCAGACCAAGATAGTCTAAATAAAGCTTATAGCAACATACAGCATGGAAAAGATGTGGTATGAACTGAAGAAAGATGACACAATGCTACATCCCTAGGAGTGGACAAAAGGTCTAAATAGGCGAGTGAACACGAGTTCAGGTGGAGCTTTGGGCGTTAGAGACTCTGGCCTTTATGACTACTGTTGTATAACCCTACCACCGCCTTTAACTGGACACTCCACAGCCCCTCAAAACAGGTTGCTAAGAGCTTTTGCTTACATTCAAGTTAAAACAAAGTCACCGGCCCAGCTTGTTGACAGTTGACAACTGACCTAGTTTGTGGATTTTGGGTGTAACCATGCCTTGCTATAGTTCCTGGTTCTGGCATTGGTTAGTGCAGTTAAACGGTTTATTCGAGGTTTGGGTGTGTCTGTACAATAGTTGAATGAGCTGAAAATACAGTAGCTAGTTCATTTAATCTTATTTTATTTATCTTACTCTTCCTCTCCCAGGAGATGTAATTTGTTGAGGGTCTATGAATACAGGTTTCATTGTCAATATCAGCCTAACCAGTAGTTTGTGTGGCTTACGTCCTGTACCACAGGAAAAAGCAGCTGGGGCAGCTCTGTCGCTCTAATAAGCCACCCACTTAGTTTTTCTCTATGTTTCCTTTCTTCCCTCTGTCAAAGCCTTCATTCCTATTGGTCCTCTCACTTCCTGAAAGAAGAAGGTTTCAAAGCATAGGTCCATGTGTAATAGGAAATGAGGTAATCAGCAGGGAGGGGTGTGTGTGGGTGTCCCCCTTATTCATTTTTACTTGCTGCTTCATTACACCGCCAGCTTTCCCAGACAGGTATGTTCTCACTTCACAACTGAGCGCCGGAAGACTGTGTTTTGGCTGTTACCTGTGGTTTTTGTGTATCCAGATGAAATACTATGTGTGGTCTGTTCGCCTCAGGTCTTTTCTCTGTCAGGACATGCAAGCACACTCGCAACAAGGATTAGGAATGTAAACTCAAAGGAGACCTGTTTGTGTTGGAAGAAGTCTTTGGAGGAAGAAGGAGGAGTCGAAAATAAGCTCATTTAGACTGCCAGCCTTGTGCATGTGTGTGTTTGTCTGTGTCTCTCGTTTAATGCTCAGGCGTGGGTGTAAATTAAGAAGGAACGGGCTGTCAACTTTAGCTAGCTCACAGGAACAGGTTTTGTCAAACCAGAAATTGAATAAACATTTTGCACACACACACTTGTGCAATGCATGACACATTCTCTGTCTTTGGTGAGTAGCAACTAAACAGTAAACACATTGATTAGATACGTTTCTTGAGCCTTTTTAAATCACGGAGGTGTGTGTTTCAGTGTGTTTCTCAGATCCTTTAAGGTTGCCTGGGGCAGCACAGATTGAAACCTAATGATCTCTTCTTTTATTGATCCTATTGTCTCACTCCTTGTGAGTAATCCATCCCTTGTGTTGCCAAACATTCCTTTTATCACCCCTCTCTCTATACGTCTATGTATCCTTCTCTATTAATTTAGCCATTGATCTCCTCTCTATTCCTCCTGCGGCCCTGCTTTCTCTCCCTCTCCTGCATCCACTTCTTCATCACTTAGTCTAGGATTGCAACTTGTTGTCAAGCCTACTGGACCACTTGCCCTTAACACTGGTTTATTCATTTGTGTTTCCTCTAGTCAGTGTGATTGAGCTGCGTAGAAGAAGCTCAACACCTGCTGCAGCATTTGTTGTGTGCTCTCCCTGTCTTATGTTGATTTCTGTCATGATCTGTGAGCCCATAATGACTCAAAGATGGCTAACAGTTAGCCATGGTAAGACGGGAGACCAACGTCGGCATAATAACATAATTACGCTCTACAGTGTCCTCTCAGGGCAATTAATTTGCTATATTCCTCCACCAGTTGCTTGTGCCTGTCTGCAGAGTGTCCGTAGAGCCTATAGTCTTTGAGACAGGGCATTGTGCAGTGTTTGTAGCGCTGTATCTTCTTGTGATTGGATTGATTATGATTTCAAAATGAATCATCACCATTTTCATGAGTGAGTACAGTGCATGTTTAGGCAGATGGGTGTCATTACATGTTCTTTGTTGTGTTTGTTGTCTTTTTGATTTGGATTTGTGGTCCAACAAAACAACAACATGGTGATGTGATCTTGGACTTAAGGAAATTATGATGAGGGTTTTTTACTATTTTGAGACAAATAAGAATAAATAGTAGCTGGGAATCGGCTCCAGCCCCCCCGCGACCCTGAATACAGGATAAGCGGTAGAAAATGGATGGATGGATAAGAATAAATAGTGTGAAAATAATTTTTTGTCTGGCACTAAAATGTTTTTATTATTATATTCAACATATTTCAAATTCAAGATTTCAATAATTTTAAGGTTGACCTGTTTATGTTTATATTGTCAAAATCCAGTCAACATTTCATACTCTTTATATCTACGTCCCCCCCTTTTACCCGGTTTTACCCAAGTGTCCACCCCTCTACTGCTGCTATTGTGCCGCTGCAGTTTGTTCTGTGCTTGCTGCTCTGGAAGGAAGCAAATATACCACATAGGTAGGCGTCATGCCAGTCAGATTTTAGTCTCAAGTTGTGCTGGATACAGATGATGCAGATGAGATGTCCCTGATGCCAGCGTGAACAGAGTTGACCGGTTAAAAGTAGGATGAACCCGTCCTCTTACAAGACTGACTCATTCACACTCTAATCACAGCCCTTATTTTGTTATTCAGTGAGCCTGCCATTAAGACCCACATACTGGCTTTAGTTATAGCTGCCCTCCTTGTCGTCTTCACCAGCATGAAAGAATGGAACAACAGAACCTTCAGAAAGAAGGACTCATTTCTCTAAATGGAGGCTATTCTGCTTCATAATCCTTCCCCATTACACGAGCCACTGCCGCCACCCTGTCATTTCTGTCATTGGTCCATAAATAGAAACCTGGCTGCCATGGAGCGACCAAGCACCAGAATAATACAAAATAAAGTATTTGCACGTAGGAAAGACAGATTAGGGAGTAGGGAAGACAGGGAGGGAGTGACATGATGCTGTGTGGGAGGATGAGCTGTGGGACTGAGGGAGAAAAACAGTGACGGGCAAAGGAAATGATGAAATCTACCACAAACAATTTTTTACATTACATACACATCCATCGCATATGTCAAGTTTTTTTGATAGTCACAGTGATTGAAAATCTGAATCTGTACTCTGGTCTATTGTTATCGCTTTCAATTAACTTTCATTGTTTGTATTTCCTTTTCTTCACGTTTTAAACTAGAAATGTTTATATTTTTAAATAGTAGATTGTGTGTCACTAAGTGAAGTGTTGGAACTGGAAGAGTTTTAAAAGGTGGAATTATGCCATCTTCAGCCTGAATCTGAGCACATGTTGCTGCAGGACAAGTGTGCACATAAAAGGACTTCTTCCCCCCTCTTTCTTTCTCTCAGGCTGTTACCAGACATACCAAACATGGAATTTGTTTTCTGAATTCGGCGGCCAATTTAGCTTTGTGCTTACACTTTCAGAACACAGACAACCGATGATCCATCAGGGATGCATAGTGAGTCTGTGACCGCCGCATCCTCCTCAGCATAACACATTTGTGTCTTATGGTGACAGTCACAGTGCAGAGTTTTTAAAGGTGACCCAAGTTCCTGGAAAGACCAGGACTGACTGATGTATTTCAATTATCAATCACGTTCTCTCCATTTCAATTCATATATAATTGAAATGATGAAGTGAAACATGGCTATGAGAAGTCCCCAGAGCCTAAGGTATTCAGTTTACAATGATATAACATGACATACATTTGAGAACCACATATTTGGCATGCTACGTAAGCAGCTGTAGGGATGGCAACCTGAAAAGAATAGTCACCTGCGTCATCATCATCCTCACATTGTAATAGATATTTTTGAATTTTTTCCCTGCTATATTTCTGTCGCTGTTGCCTTTTTCTCTCTCTGTTTCTATCATCTGCTGTCTCCCTTTTTCTGATGTGACTGCAGCACAGCAGTCAGTGTCACATAGAAACGAGCTTAAAACACAGAGAACTAAAATGACTGATTGAGGGCAAAAGAAACCCTGTAAGTAAGAGAAGATGGGGTAACAATTATTCAATAGGAAATCATGTACATGCATACAAGCTGAGTGTCTGGAAGAGGAAAGAGAGAAGTTAAGATGCAGGCATTGTGAGAGTTAAGATGGACAGAGGCAGAGATGGAGGGAAGCTTTCATTTCACTACGAGTAGATATTAACCACAGCTTTTTCTGTTCCAACAGCCTGTTCAGCCAGCATCTAAATGCAATAAATCCAGCCAGGATTCTCTCTGAGGGTGATTTTCTTTTCTTTTTTTAATCGAGAGCCTGGGTTGAGTATTGGTTAGGAACTTGCTGCAGAGGTGTGTGTCTGGAGAGGGAAACAGGAGAGGGGGGGAGAGAGTTATGTGTCTTTAGGGTACTGGTTTGGTCACTATTCCTCACTGCTATGCCATTGCTTTCTGTTTGTATGAGATTGCTTTTGTTTGGATACCAAATAATAGAAGGCTGGCAAACATGGAAGGAGCAGTGTGTGTGTGAATGTTGCAAATGCACTATATATTTGCTGTGTGTCAATTATCATGCAGCGTGTGTTTACGTAGTATTTCTTTCTCTCACAGGTAGAGGTGACTCCACTGCAGATGAGGGAACATGTTGGCTATGGACCAAGGAGTGGTGGAGGAATGGCTGTCAGAATTTAAGGTACTGCTCTGTTTGTGCATTTGTGCAAAAAAAAAGAAGGTTAAAAGCACATACCCCTGATTACTGTGCAATTTATTCTCTGCTGCTGCTGCTTATTATTCTTCCACACGCATAAACAAACACACTGAAGTGCTTCGTTCTCAGAAAATTGCATGCTCCTACTCAAACATGAGCACTCACCGGTACGTGACTGCTATCAAAGTCAAGGTTCAGTGATGTGTGATAATAAAGGAGCAGAAGGGAACTTCCTGGTAAACAAATGAGGACACACTGTCATCCTCTCTCAGTGAAAGTGACCTCTAAATGCAACCAGATTTACACACTACCACTGTATCTGCAGGCTTTACACGCGATATTGTTAAAATGTCAAACAGAATGTATTGCAATGTTGATATTGATATAAATTCTGTCTCATTCACTTATAACCATAATATTGGGCCGGCTTCTTGCTTTTTAAGTGATATTCTTGGACTTGATGTGAGTCAATAAGCAGTTAAGTGTCATATTTAAGCTACATCATCAAATGTTGGCTATTCAATAATAATTTCCCAACTTGTCATGCTGTGTATTTTTATAAATTAAAGTCAGTTAATGTATGAAACTTCAGCTGTTTGTTTGTGTGTGTTTCAGACCCTTCCTGACAGTGCTGTGTCCACATATGCCGCCTCACTAAAAGACAAAGGTGCCCTCATCCCTGCACTCTACAAGGTCATCCGAGAGAACTACAGCGATGTATGGACATGCACGTTTTTATTTATATGAACTGTATTTGTTGGATAAACCAGACCACACAACCTCTTACCATCACTGTATATATTTTAGTATTTGGTTATTAACCTCTACTTTAATTATATCTTTACGCACCCCTGAATCTCTCATGTCCTGTTGTTTTTATTTTTTTTCCAACACACTGCATCATCCATCAACATTACTGATTAACCATAGATGCCAAATGAGAAAAATTACTAGTGTTTACCATGACTGTTCCTGTCTTCTGACAGACTGTTGTCGGGATATAATCATGTTGCTTTTCCGTGCTTTTCTGACTTTTCCCCCCAGCTACTAGAGCCAGTGTGTCACCAGTTGTTTGAGTTTTACCGAAGTGGTGAGCCACAGCTGCAGCGTTTCACGCTACAGTTCCTGCCAGAGCTCCTGTGGAGCCTCCTGTCCGTCAGCGCAGCCAGAGACCCTCACACATCCGGCTGCATCGAAGCCCTGCTGCTGGGCATTTACAACCTGGTAGGAGGGAGGATGAAACGTGTGGGGTGTTGATAAACTGATTTGTTTATTTATAACCGGTGGTGGAGAGCCACTCTTGTTAATACAAATGAAATGTTTCCAGTGTTATAAGTGCAAGGTTAGCGGGAGGGGGGGGGGGAACAAAGGGTCCTTCATCCATAGCAAGTTTGTGTAATCACGCAATTCTAGAAATCGGGGGCTTATCCGCTCAACTATTTCTGGGAACTGAGTCATGTGTTTTCAAGATTACTTAATGCATTTTCCTGCCTTGTTAGACAGCTATGCATGCAGAGGGGACAGGAAATATGGGTTAGAAATAGAGGAATTGAAACACAGTGACTTTGCTCATACACAATATGGGTGGGTGGCACCTTTTTTAAATGTCCTTAAGCAGAGATGTCGGCACTAGTAATTATTAAAGTGTATTGAGTCCTGTTTTCATCCATTTTGCCTCATCATGTTCTATCAGCAAAGTGCAGTGTCCCCTAACTTCCTCTCTGAATAATAGAATAGGCCAGCTGTCACTCAACACACTGGCTGGCACCTATTAATCTATTTGACATTAACATGCTTGCAGGGGACACCAAAACCCCAGGGTTTGTGCATGTGGGTTCATACAATAGACACACAAATGAGGAAACATACACACACTCTTGCAGACTGATTTAGGAAACGGACACCCTCAGGCCCACACACAAAATCATACATAACAGATGACTGTGCTTAAAAAGATAAGCACACACTCTTTAGAGGTATAGGGCCCACAAAAGAAAAAAAAAACCCTCTGTTTTTCTCGCCCACAGAAACATTTTCTCATCGTCTTCCTGTCTTTCTCTTTCACAGGAAATAGTTGATAAAGATGGACAAAGTAAAGTGTTATCTTTTACTGTCCCTTCCCTCTCCAAACCCTCAGTGTACCATGAGGTGAGAAACAACCATACACACAAACACAAAGCTTTTCATTTGCTTCTGCAGAAATGTTCAGTTTAAAAACGTCATCTTCATCTCCGCACCTCCAGCCTTCAGCCATTGGCTCCATTGCCCTCACAGAAGGGGCTCTGGCCAATCATGGGCTGAGCAGGGTGGTGTACAGTGGGCCACACCTCCAGAGAGAGACCTTTACTGCACAGAACAGGTAAGAGGCTTGGTGCACTTGCTATGCAGGAGTGGAGTGTCAGAAGGTTGAGGTTGTGCACGTTTTAAAAGGGGCTTTCCTGGTAGCGGGCTGCCAGTCTGCCTCCTTAGAATTGGCAGCAACCAGACAACAACCAAAATAGAAACACACATGAAGAGGATGAACATTCTGACAGAGAAGCTCTCAGGAGTTCAGTAGCCAAATCCAACACTTTTTTGTCGTTTTTTTGTTGCTTTTCAAGTGAACCCTGCAACATCTTGCTGAGAAATGAACACTACAGTCAAATTCTGAAGGACGCGTCTGCACTGAATGTTCTCAACTTTTTTTCGATTCTGTTTTCTTTTACAGTTTCAGACTAACTGGACAGATTATTTAAAATATAGAAGAATTTGACAAATCAAGTCTGGCTGCTTTTTAAGACTGTGCAGAGATACATTTATCTTAATGTCTTCAGCGTAGCAGGACTTGTTGGAAGTTTTTGCCTGGGCATGCTGTATTTTTCATGCTGGAGAGTTTATTTACAGGTCTTGCTTCATATTTGGAAACATGCATTTTGTGAGGCACCTGATTGAAACCATAAATTTTAAAATCTGGAGATGTGAAAGAAGACATCTTATCAGACGTCTAGCATAACATACCCACATCTCCAAACAGTTGGCAGTTGAGTTACACTGTGAGTAATGTAGATGCCAGATTTCCATGAATAATAAACAGAA